>NW_006776544.1:1910933-1933726 GCF_000442215.2 Lipotes vexillifer | reverse complement strand
TCTGGAGGGGTGGGATAGGGAGGGTGGGAGGGAGGGAGACAAAGAGGGAAGAGATATGGGAACATTATGTTATGTATAACTGATTCACTCTGTTATAAAGCAGAAACTAACACACCATTGTAAAGCAATTATACCCCAATAGAGATGTTTAAAAAACAAAAAAAAAGAAAAATTGGAATATTACTCAGTGATAAAACAAAATGAAATCCTTCCATTTGCAGCAACATGGGTGGACCTAGAGGATATTATGCTAAGTGAAATAAGTCAGAGAGAAAAATACTGTTTTATCTCACTTATATGTGAAATCTAGAAAACAACACAAATAAACAACCAAACATAAGCGGACTCATAGATACAGAGAACAAACTGGTGGTTGCCAGAGGGAAGGGAGGTGCAGGGATGAGTGAAATAGCTGGAGATTAAGAGGTACAAACTTCCAGTTATAAATAAATAAGTCACGGGGATATAATGTAAAGCATAGGGAATATAGTCAATAACATTTTACGGTGACAGGTGGTAATTAGATTTATCATGGTGATCATTTTGTAATGTATAAAAATCACAATCACTACATTGTACACCTGAAACTAGTATAATACTGTAAGTCAACTAAACTTCAATTTAAAAAAGAAAAAAATCATTTGGGGATAAAAAGAAAAATTTAATAACACAATTAATATAGAGAAATTCACATTCAACAAATAGAGAATATATCTTCTTTTTAAACATACACAAATATTCACCAAAAAATGACCATTCATTAGACCATAAGGAAATATCAAATTCCAAAAACATAATGTCCTGTAGGCCATGTCCATTGTTCTTAATGCAATAAAATTGGAAATCAACTACAAAAAGATAGTTCCCTAAAATCTTTATACCTGGGACTTCCCTGGTGGTGCAGTGGTTAAGAATCCACCTGTCAATGCAGGGGACACCAGTTTGATCCCTGGTCCAGGAAGATTCCCACATGCCGTAGAGCAACTAAGCCCATGTGCCACAACTACTGAGCCTGTGCTCTAGAGCCCACGAGCCACAACTACTGAGCCCGAGTGCCACAACTACTGAAGTCTGCATGCCTAGAGTCCATGCTCCGCAACAAGAGAAGCCACCGCAATAAGAAGCCCGCGCACCACAATGAAGAGTAGCCCCCGCTCACCACAACTAGAGAAAGCCTGCATGCAGCAACGAAGACTCAGTGCAACCAAAAATAAATAAATAAATAAAATTGATTCTTTAAAAAGAAAAAAAAAAACCACTTTATATCTGGAAATTATTAAAGAACACAATTCTAAATAACTCTTAAAGTATAAGTAAAATACTAACACAGTACTGTGAAGCCATTATACTCCAATAAAGATCTATTTAAAAAAATAAAAAAGTATAAGTAAAATGGGAATTATATTTAGAACAGAACTAATCTCAAAGCATTAGGAATGGGTGTTCCACTTCATGAATCATCATGGAAACACAAATCATAGCTACCACCATTACATAACCATCACATATTCACCAGGATGGCTAAAATGAAAAAAAGACAGAAAAATACAAAGTGAGGTATGCAGAGCAAATGGAAATCTCATACACTGCTAAAAGGAGTGTGAATACTTAGGAAAACTGGGATGAAACAGCTGAACACATACATACCCTATGATCCAGCAATTCCACTCCTATGTATATACCCAACAGAAATGCATGCCTATGTTTACCTAAATAGATGTACAAGAAGGTTCAAACCAGCTTTATTTGTTATTGCTAAAAACTGGATGGAAAAAATCCAAATATAATCAATAATAGAATGGATAAATAAATTAACTGTAGTATATTTATACAATGAAATACTATGCAGCAAGGATAATGAACCATTACTCACATCAATGAATCTTACAGACATAAGGTTAAGTGAAAAAAATCCAGGTTCAAACGAGTCTATACTGTATCATTCCAATCACATAAAGTTCAAAAACAGGCAACACTAATCTATACAGCGTTATAAATTAGGATAGAGGTTACTCTTGGAGGGGAGTGGTTGGTGATGGGGCACCAACCACTGGAAGGGGCACAAGAGGGGCTCCTGAGATGCTGGTAATGTTGTTTCTTGACCAGGGTGCTGGTTACACAGGTGTGTTCAGTTTGTGAAAATTAATTGAGATGTACACTTTTGATTTGTACAGTTTGCTATATGTATGTTATACTTCAATAAAAATTACCAAAAAAACTTAGATATGTGGCCAAATAGTACTCAAAAATAAATTTAGTCTTAAATGTATGCATTAGAAGTAAATATTGAAAATAAATGAACTAAGCTTTCAACTCAAGAAGGTAGAAAGAAAACAATAAAATAAATCCAATGAAGGTAAAATGAAAAAATTATATATGTAGATAAAAACATACATTGGTAAAATATAGAATAAAATTCAAAAAACTAGATAATAAAAAACCCAAAAGTGAGTAATCTGAAAAAATTAATAATGTAAACAAATATGGATACTGTATTTTTAATATATTTATTTAAAGTATTTCTTTAAATAGCATTATTAAATATAATATATATTATTTTCAGATTCTTTTCCATTATAGGTTACTACAAGATATTGAATATAGTTCCCTGTGCTATACAGTAAATCCTTGTCATTTATCCATTTTATATATAGTGGTGTGTATATGTTAATCCCATTCTCCTAATTTATCCCCCCACTTTCCCCTTTGGTAACCATAAGTTTGTTTTATGTCTCTGAATCTGTTTATGTTTTGTAAATACGTTCCTTGTATCATTTTTTTAGATTCCACATATGTGATACCATATGATCTTTGTCTGAATTACTTCACTTAATATGATAATCTCTAGATCCATACATGTTGCTGCAAATGGCATCATTTCATTATTTTATGGCTAATATTCATATATATATATATATCATATATTGTATAATATTGTAAATCAACTATAGTTCAAAATTGAACTATAAAAAAGAATATTTTAAGACAGCCACATTGTTCAACTTCAAGGGTTCCTCCTGGAGTTGTGCAGTGGACACCCTGCAAGACCTTACTGCCTTGATTTTAAATAAAATGTACACTGTTATTTAAAATAACTAAATTTTAAAAATTAAAAAAATAATGTAAACAAAACTTTGGCAAATATGACTATTTTTTTAAAAAGAGAGAAAGCAAAAGAAGCAATATCATGAACATAAGGGTATAACTAGAGATAAACTGGGGACTAAAAATTACAAGAGAATACATATTATTTACAACCTAATACCAATTAATTTGAAACCTTAAAAAATGGACACATTCTGGGCTTCCCTGGTGGCGCAGTGGTTGAGAATCTGCCTGCCAATGCAGACAACACAGGTTCGAGCCCTGGTCTGGGAAAATCCCACATGCCATGGAGCAACTGGGCCCGTGAGCCACAATTACTGAGCCTGCGCGTCTGGAGCCTGTGCTCCGCAACAACAGAGGCCGCGATAGTGAGAGGCCTGCGCACCGCGATGAAGAGTGACCCCCACTTGCCACAACTAGAGAAAGCCCATGCACAGAAATGAAGACCCAACACAGCCATAAATAAATAAATAAATACATTGTGTATTATTTATTAAAAAAAAAAAAAAATGTATACAAATGTCAAATCACTATGTAGCACACCTGAAAATAACATAAAATTGTTTATTTTTTAAAAAAAAAAAAAAAAAAAAAAAAAAGCCTCCCCAGCCTCTGTCAAGCAGCCGGCTCAGCCTCTGCCAGCCTGGCGCTAGGCACAATGGCAGGAGCAGAGGGCATGGCCAGAGGGGATCTATGCCCTCTACATGCTGGAAAAAAAAAAAAAAAAGAAAAAAAAATGGACACATTCAAGGAAAATACAAATTACCAAAATTGGCCCAGGAATAAACAGAGAATCTTGAATAGACCAAAAACCATTAAAGAAATTTTAATAGCATACAAAATTTTCTAATACCCCCCAAAAGTCCCAGTGGTTTTACTGACGTATTCTATCAAAGCTTCAAGAAAGCAATATTTAAATGTAATGAATAGAAAAAGTTCTGGAAGTATACAACCAAATGGATAGCAGTGGTTACTTCTGGGAAAAGGAGGTGGAAATTATGATCAACAAAGAGATAATAAATAATATTTTCATTTCTATAAGAAGAATATACTCATATATTTCTTGTGTAATTTATAATTCCTTTAAAAATTGCCCTACAATTTAAACGCTAAAAAATGTCTTGATCTGTAGCTAAATTGAAGACCTAAATAAAATGGACAATTTCCTATATAAATTACCAACACTGACTCCAAATCCACCACTTCCCAGCTGTGTGATCTCTGGCAAATTATTTAATATCTCTGAGATTCAATTTCTCTGTAAATGGTGAGTAATAATAGTACCTTCCTTACAGATGTTACAAAAATCAAAATTAAATGAATTAGACAAGTGCTTAGCACAGTGCCTGGCACTTAGTAAATGTTCAACAATTGTTAGTTATTACCATTACTATTCACCAATAAAATAAATAATATTAAGGTATTACAGAGGCCACAGAACCTTACAGCAATCTCACAGTCACCATCCCTAGTGTGTAATTCCTGACTCCCCTCTGACTCAGTGGTGACTGGGATCCCCCTTGGGTTTCTGTCTTCTACTCTCATTCCTGACTGTGGGCCTCACTCTCCCTCCCCACCCACAATTCCAAACCACTTCAGGGAAAGTCACATGGAGTTTCCTTTTTTGTTTCTTTCCTTTTTAAAAATTATTGTGGCAAAATATTCATAACAGATAATTTACCACTGGAATCATTTTTAGGTGTACAGATCAGTGGCATTAAGTACATGCACATTGTTGTTCAACCATCACCACAATCCAATTTCAGAATTTTTTTCATCACACCAAACAAACTCTGCACCCATTAAACAATAATTTCCCATTGTATCTTCTTTTTCCTGGAATTTCCCTCTTCTCTGCCTAAAGATACTAAGCCTTTGTCTCCAAGGACACTTAGCATCTCTGAAGCTCTCCAGACTGGGTGGCTTCCAGTTCTTCAAGCTTCTAGAATGATGGTCTCCAGGCCTTTCCTCACAGTCAGTACTTTCAGTGAAAGCAGGGAAGGTGTCTTTTGAGATAAATATATTTACAGGGATAATGAGCCATTTTAAGTCATTAAAATCTTACTGAGCTACAAAGAACCTGTTATGGGTTGAACTATATCCTTCAAAAACTCTTATGTTGAAGCCCTAACCCCCAGCACCTCAGAATGTGACCTTATTTGGAATTAGCATTGTTGCAGATGTTATTAGTTAGGGTAAGATGAGGTCATACACGAGTAGGATGGGCCCCTGATCCAACATAACTGGCATCCTTATAAAAAGAAAACCACGTGAAGAGACAGACATGAACACAGGAAGAACACCATTTGGAGTTTTGCTGCCACAAGCCAAGGAACCACCAGAAGCTAAAAGAGAAGGCTGGAAGAGGATCCTTCACTAGCACCTTCAGAGGGAGCAGGGCCCTGCTGACCCCTCGTTTTTGGACTTCTGGCCTCCAGAACTGAGGTAATAAATTTCTGTTGGGCCAAGCCACCCCATTTGTGGAACTTTGTTACAACAGCCCGAGGAAACTAATACAGTCACCTACCAAAGAAAATAGGATAGGGAAAATTTGAAGGGCAATGGAGGGTTGGTGGAGTGTACTGGTTTTCTATTGACCTGGGTAACAAACTACTCAGAGTATAGGGCACTTCTGGGGAGAGTCAGCTTAGGTTAGGGGCCATAGTTGGGGGCTATGGACAGTAGGGGGCATTATAAGGGTCCTGGGTTCCTGGAAGACTCAGAATGTCTATAAAAACTAGGCCTGCTTACTGCCATTCTCCTTGTGTTTCCAAGGTTACTTTTTTCTGGGTCTACCTGATGACTGCCTGATGCCACATGATATATAACTTCTTCCTTTTCTGTGCAATTTTTTTGTTCATTTAAAGAGAAGATCTCTTGGGAGCAGACAGGCGACTGAGGAGAATGGTCAGAGGAAGGCAGGCTCTCTTTCTAAGCTGTCCAGTTTGGCATCATGAAGCACTACCTAGTGTTCAGCTCACATGTTGTTTAACTGGAGGCTGACTTTTGTCTTCTAAAGGGCAGTAGGCTACCCTGGATATTAGGGAGGAGCTTTGAGACATGGCATTTGGAATGAGTTGGCATATTCAATCTGCCTTTCCCAGAAGAGCTGGAGGCAGGGCCCACTTCTCTGTCAACCATGATGTGACTTCCTTACTATAGACCGTAGGCTCAGGAATCCAAGAAGATCTTCCAGCCAGCAGCTGTTGTCTAAGAGCTGGAACTGAGGCCAAAGAGGCCTGACTGGAAAGCTACCCTGTAACCCTCCTGATCTGCCTGGTGGTTGAAAAGGCAGGACTCTTTCTCCAGAGCTTGAAATTGGGCCCCCCCTTTTCATTAAAAAGGAAACTCACGGAATTTAGAAGTTCTTGAGGTTAGAATGTGCACTTGCTGAAATTGGCTCTTAATGGTCTCTCCCTTCTCATCTGTGTCTTCCTGTGTTCCAGCCTCCTGCCAGTGTGCCCATAATACAAAGAAAACAGCCCCTTCTCAGCAAAGTATCTTGAGGTTCATGAATAACAAATAGCTGAGAAGGGAGAGAGCCCGTGCCTTAGTTGACTATGTAAGTTTAAAATGTGTCATCTCTTATTTTTAATTGTCTTTTGTTTTTTAATTTCCCTGGTGGATCTTTGCAGAAGTTAGGTAACCATAATTACAAATCAAAAGGAAGGTCCTCCCTACAGAATAATTGGCAAGATTTTCAGCCATAATCATCTTGACCAAATATCTAATATATAATCATGCCCTTGGCATTTGCAAATATTTTCCAAGATCAGACATGGAAGCAACCTAAGTGTCCATCGACAGATGAATGGATAAAGAAGATGTGGCACATATATACAATGGAATATTACTCAGCCATAAAAAGAAACGAAACTGAGTTATTTGTAGTGAGGTGGATGGTCTTAGAGTCTCTCATACAGAGTGAAGTAAGTGAGAAAGAGAAAAATACCGTATGCTAACACATATATATGGAATCTTAAAACAAAATGGTTCTGAAGAACCTAGGGGCAGGACAGGAATAAAGACGCAGACGTAGAGAATGGACTTGAGGGCACGGGGAAGGGGAGGGGGAAGCTGGGACGAAGTGAGAGAGTGGCATGGACATATATACACTACCAAATGTAAACTAGATAGCTAGTGGGAAGCAGCCGCATAGCACAGGGAGATCAGCTCGGTGCTTTGTGACCACCTAGAAGGGTGGGATAGGGACGGTGGGAGGGAGACGCAAGAGGGAGGGGATATGGGGATATATGTATATGTATAGCTGATTCATTTTGTTATACAGCAGATACTAACACAACATTGTAAAGCAATTATACTCCAATAAAGATGTTTAAAAAAAGTGTATCCCTTTAAGAAGACATAAAATAAAAAAGTAAAATGAAGGAATTATGGCAAAGTTTTGCATTGTCACTATATTTTGTCAAGCTTTTTGAAAGGTAGTATAAGCTCTGATGTATGGTGTGATTCATTCACTCTCATTCAGCAGATATTTTTAAAGAACTTACTATATTTTAGGCAGCAGGCTACACACGAGGATACAGTGGTAGGCAAGATGGACCCTGCCTGCACTGAGCTTATGGGCTAATATAGGAAGATTAACAACTAAAGCAGCAATTGCAATAATGTGTGATGCATTCTGTAAAGAGTTAACCTCTCAAGGAGCTGTGAGACTATGATGGAAGAACATTTCTCCTGGACTTGGGAGTGGGGGTGGAGTTGGGCAGACTTCCCAGGGGAGGGGAAATTTCCGCTGAGACTAGAAGGATGAGTTAGTCTGGCAGTATGTGGGTAGATGGGCATTCCAGACAGTAGAAACCCATACAATAGGCTAAAGCTATGAGGCTTTGAGTAGGGTACATACAGGGAACTGAACCAAGTCCATTATGGTTGGAGTATTAGTGTAAAAGAGAGAGAGGTCTGGTTTAAAAAAAATGAGGTTGGGCAAGTGGACAGATGCCAGGTCATAAAAGATTTTCTAAAATTTGTTGAGAAATTTAGACAGTTTCTTTAGGCAATGGGAAGCCACTGACGGCTTTTGGGCAGGGAAGTGACATGATCAGATTTATGCTTTAAAAAGCACACTCCAGCTGCAATGTAGAGAACTGAGTGGAGGAGGGGGCAAGAGTAGCGGTCTCCCTCACTGGGAGACCAGTGAGGTAATCGCAGTAGTGCAACACAGAAATGATGGGGGTGAGTGGTAGTCTGTGGTGCAGTGATGGAAATGGAGAATAGTGGAGAGATTCAAGAGATACTTAGAAGATAAGATGAACAGGACTTGGTTATTGACTGAATATGGGAGAGGGGAAAAAAGTTGTCAAGGATGAGTCCTTGATTTAGGGCATAGAACTCTGGGTGGTTGGCAAAGTCATTCACTGAGATACAGAACACAGGAGAAGGTGCAAACTTGAGAGGCTATAGGGAGGGGAAGGAGATGAGTTTAGTACTGGAAATGTTGAGTTTGCAGCACGTGTACCCCAATCTAGACTTACCCTATTTTACTAATGTTTTCTCCAAATGGTTCCTGGTATAGACCTTCGACCCAATTAGTCAGTCTCCTTATATTGTCAACCTCATGTTAGTTTCTTTGCATCCCTCTCTCTCCTCTGTCCACCAAAAGCCTTCCAAGTCAAACTTAAGAGTTCACCTTCTCTCAAAGGCCTTCCTTGACTCCAAGTCATACTGATGGTATGCTCCCCTGCCCTAGTTTTAGCAGTTATCACACACTACTTCTAACTTATTAGTTTTCTGTTTGAGATATGTTAGTCTTACCACCCTAGTGAGACTGTAAATTCTTCTAGAGCAGCAACTATGTATTTACTTGCCTATCCACTCCCACATGCCAGACACAGGCTATGTGCTCAGCAAGTACCTAATAAAAAACATTTTTCTACTGAAACTGGTATGCAGCCTTCCTTCTTAGCTGTTAAGGCAGCAAGACCAAGCCCCACTCTGTGTTATCTGTGGTATGCTTATTGCAAAGGATCTTCATTCCATGGCATTTGCCATAGTTGAATGGGGGGTGAGACAGGAAGATGTCAATATTTTAGTTGCAGTAAAGTACAAAAAACAGGCAAATGCACCAGGAAAGAAAACAACAGCAGGCACTGTGCTCAGGAGTCTGGGACATTTATTAGACATCCTCAAACCCCAGCATGGGCCTGGCCTCAAGAATGAACATTTCACACTGAGAGGCGCTCATTTTTAAAGAAGGTCATAGCTAGTGGACTGTATCGCTTTAATGGGGACAAGATAAAAATCATACATTTTTTAAACAAGGGCTCTTGGAATGACTTTGCCTTGGCTTATGATGCATTTACCCTGGAAGGAAAGCAGGTAAACATGGTTGAGACTTTCATTAAGCTATAAAAATTGATAGAGCCAATTACCTCCCTCTGCAAATCAGCCAGTATAAGGGAGAGGAGAGAAGACAAATGGCTTGAAAATGGAAATGGGGCACTGACAGAACTATAAGTTGCATCAGGCAGTCTCTGATTTTCATAGAGGTGCACAAAGAAGAGGGGTTCCTTCTGAGAGAACAAAATTTGACTGAAGTCATCTTGTGCCAAGCACCTTTGGCTCCCGTAAGCCTCTGTGTCTACCCCTTTCGGGGATGATATTAAAATACAGGGTTCTTGGTCTTTCCTCTGTAGAACCCTATAGTGTAGTCGGTGGAGTCAAGATAAAGATAACCAAAATAACAAAAGAATATTTACAAAGTGGTATGAGTGGAAACATAATGTAAATTAGCTTCAAGCACTTAGGAAATGGGGACTCCGGGAACTGCATGATGTGTGTGTGTCCACACATGTATGTGTGGCCACTTGTGTCTGTTGGGGGAGGTGATGGTGCAATAATCTGGGAAATGGAGCTTCATCTTGAGGAAGTGTATGAGCTATAATATTGGAGGAAATGGAGCATTCTCTGTAACTGTATGAGCAGTGGGTGCAGAGGGAAAAATAAAATAGGGCATGTAAAGAAAAGGATTTTAAAAATCAGGCTATTTAGACCAATGGGTCTTTGTGAGCAAGGCTGGGATTGGGGAGTTGGGCAAACACGCATGCAAAGGTTGGTAGTGAGGAAAAAGTTGGATTGATCAGTTGAGACTAGTTTAAGGGGAGATCCAAAACCTACGGTTAACATCATACTTAATACTGAAAGACTAAAAGCTTTCCCTCTCAGGTCAGGAATGAGACGAGGATGCTTGCTTTCACCAATTCGATTCAACGTCATACTCGGGGCTCTAGTCCAGTCAATCAGGCAAGAAATAAAAGGCACCCAGATTGGAAAGGAAGAAGTAAAACTATCTCTACTTTCAGATGACATGATCTTGTATATAGAACACTAAAGACTCCACTAAAAAAATTATTATAACTAATAAACAAGTTCAGCAAGGTTGCAGGGTACAAGATGAATATACAAAAATCAACTGCATCTTGATGAACAAAGAATGAAATTAAGAAAGCAATTATATTTACAATAGCATCAAAAAGAATAAAATATTTAGGAATACATTTTAAAAGAAGTGAAAAACTTATACTCTGAAGACTACAAATCATTGTTGAAGGATACTGGAGATCTAAATAAATGGAAAAACGTCCACCCCATGTTCATGGATTGGAAGAATTCATATTGTTAAGATGACAATATTCCCCAAGTTAATCTACATATTCAACATAATCCCTATCAGAATCCCAGCTGATTTCTATGTAGAAATTTAGAAACTGATTCTAACATTAATATGGAATTGCAAGTTTCCCAGAACAGCCAAAACAACATTGAAAAGGAAGAACAAAGTAGGAGGAGTCACACTTCCTGATTTCAAAACTTACTAAAAAGTAACGGCAATCAGGACAGTCTGGTAGTGGTGCAGGATAGACATAGATCAGAGGAATGGAATCACGAGACCAGAAAAAGAACCATATGTCTAGGATCAAGGGTGCCAAGACCATTCAGTTAGGAAAAATACCCTTTTCAATAAATGGTACTGGGACAGCTGGATAGCCTTATGCAAAAGAATAAAGTTGGACCCTTACCTCATATCCTACACAATAATTAATTCAAAATGGATCAACGGGGACTTCCCTGGTGGGCCAGTGGTTAAGATTCCTTGCTCCTGAGGCAGGGAGCCTGGGTTCGATCCCTGGTCAGGGAACTAGATCCCACATGCCACAACTAAGACCGAGCGCAGCCAAATAAATAAATAAATAAATATTTTTTTAAAAAAGGATCAACGACCTAAATGTTAGAACTAAAACTACAAAACTCTTTAGAAGGGAAGATTGAGGCAAATCTTCATGACCTCAGATTTTGCAAAAGATTCTTAGATATGACACCAAAAGCATGGGCAACAACAACAAAAGTAGATAATTTGGACTTCATCAAAATTTAAAACATTTGCGCTTCAAAGGATGCCATGAAAAAAGTGAAAAGAGAATCAACAGAATGGGAGAAAATATTTGCAAATCATATAACTGATAAGGGATTTGTATCCAGACTATTTAAAAACTCTTATAACTCAACAATAAAAAGTCAAATAACTCAATTTAAAAGATGGTCAAATGATCTGAATAGACATTTCTCCAAAGAAGATATACAAAGGGCTTTTCATTAACACATGAAAAGACACTCAACATCATTAGTCATTAGGGAAATGCAAATTAAAACCACAATAAAATACCATTTCATACCCACTAGGATACAAAAGTAAATTGAATAATTTTGATTAAAAATATGTATTATATGATCCAAATTTTAGCAAAAATTGGTTTGTACATAGCAGCCTACATGCCCATCAAGAGAGATGTATGGATAAAGTAGATGTGGTACATATACAATGAAATACTACTCAGCCATAAAAAATGAATGAAATAATACCATTTGCAGCAACATGGATAGACCTAAAGATTATCATACTAACTGAAGTAAGTCAGAAAGAGAAAGACAAATACCATATGACATCACTTATGTGTGGAATCTAAAATATGACACAAAATGAACTTATTTACAAAAAAGAAACAGACTCACAGACATAGAAAATAAACTTATGGTTACCAAATGGGAAGTAGGGGAGGGATAAATTGGGAGTATGGGATTAACAGATGCACACCACTATATATAAAATAGATAAACAACAAGGATTTACTGTATAGCACAGGGAACTATATTCAGTATCTTGTAATAGACTATAATGGAAAAGACTCAAAAAAAGAATATAGATATATACATGTATATGTATAACCAAATCACTTTGCTGTACACCTGAAATTAACACAATATTGTAAATCAACTATACTTCAATAAAAATAAATAAATAAAATTGGTTCTGTACATCTATCACTGGTCTGTCTATATGTGTGCAATCAGATATTCTAGAATGCTGTTAATCTCATGTTAATGGTGATTGTACCAGGGTGATGGGAATTGGGGTGGTTTTAGTTCTCAACTTTTTACTTTGAATTGTTTGAACTATTTATAATGAGCATGTATCATTTTTAGAAGAACAATAAAGTCATGTTGAAATGAGAGGATTAGACTCAAAGGTCTCCAGAAATCTCTAAGCTCTAAAAGTCTATGATTTAATATTCTATGAAGCAAGCACAGATTCATAATTCAGTGATGTCTCCACATTCTTTTTTTAAATAATATTTCACTGAAACTTCTAGCCTCTTTGATCACTGATCTTTGTCTAGGCTCAAGGCCTATTGGAAAAATACTAAATGACCTCAAATAATTAACCTTAGAGGACAGTGTGTTCTCATCAACCAAAAGCAATTTTTAAGATACAAACAAAAATTTTAAAACAGGAAGAAAACTATCTAGTCTAAGAACAATAAAGACACATCAACTTACACATAAAGTACTTTTAATATTTAATTGTAATGACTGTAAACTGTCTACTTAGAGAGGTTGTAAATATATCTTACACTGGCATACTTTTCTTCAAAACAAGCAGTCCAAAGATATTATCCAGTAGGAACATCCACTATTCCCCTAACCTCCCAGGTCTTTCAGACCTGTGTATCTTTGGACACATCCTAATGCTTTCTCCCTCATCTATAATTTGGACAAATGTCATTCACCTGGCGAAACTCAGTCCCTCCTACAACTACAGGCCCATAGCACTTGGCATATACCTCTGTTATAACAGTTCTCAGGGCCACTGTGTGTAATTGTGCAGGTTGTGCACTGCACAAAGGCACCCAGATGAGGAAGTAAGTAGGCATGCAAATCTATCCTGAGCTTAGCGGCCAAGCCAGGTTGTACCTGCCTAGAGGAAGTCTCTTTATTAAATTTGAGCAAAGGTATCTTATAGATTCACACTGACTCTTAGAGTTGTTTGGGTTGAAATCAGAGCTTACTCATCTATTGCCCCTCCTAGAGTATGCACTCCTCAAGGACCTAGCATAGAGTAGGGACTTAATGTTTGTTTAATGGATCCTGAATAAAGATAAGATATAAACAGTTCCCTTAATCTCTTAACATCAGAGTGAAAACAAGTGTCAGGCATCTTTCTCTCCCCTTATTTAGGTCGAAAAACATTTCTCATAAAGTTGTACAGAAGAAAAGGAAGAAAATAAAACTAATATTTCATGAGTAGCAACTCAATGTCAGGAACTTCACCTATATTACCTCATTTTATGTTCCAAATAACCCTACCTATTAAGTCTTACTAGGAGGGATAGTCAAAATACTTAACAACCAGTACAGCATGGGTACCTACCAGTCAGAGTGGACACTGGCCCAATCAGAACAGAGCCCAGCGGCAAACAACTGATCCACCCATGCTGGTAAGGTTCAGCTGAAAGTCAGCCCTGAGTATCTCATCCCCACATTACAGATGGGCAAATGAATGCTCAGAGAGCTTAGGTAATGTGTCAAGCTCACATAGCTAGTAAGTGGAGAAGCTAGGACTAGACCCTGATAAGTCTGAGTCCCAAAACCGGCCCTCTTTCCCCCATACCATGATGCCTCTCCCTGGTCTCTAAAGCCCAGCAGAAGTGTGACAAGTTGGGCTTAAGTTTCCTGATGTCTAGTCCAATGTCTATTCACTAGACTACTTCACTTCCCCAAAGAGGCATAACATTGTTTATGACTCTAAAATAATGACCCTCATTCCATAAGTCACACACAACAAAGAGTCCTGTTGCTTTAGAGTCACACCTCATATCTTAGTAAATCTGAACGAGACATTTCTATCACTTTATATGTTGAAGAGGTTAGCAAAAGGAGACAATCCTTGAATAATGCTCCTAGCTCCCTATGCAGTTTTTAAAGTCCATATTCTTTAAATCTGAACTACATAATGCAGTTCCTTTCAGCAAATACACTTCAACTGTTGAAGAATATACCAAATGTAATTTTGTTCTGTGAAAGTTCAGGGCAATACTTTGCATCCTAGACATTTTACTATCGGTTGATGAATACTAGCTTTTTTCAAGACCTCATATGTTCTCTGAACATAGTTTCATTTTGGGATCCTGTTATTTACCCAGTCCTTGCATCAGCCACTGCACAGCACTATGGCCAGACACTATACATCATGGCACATCCCTACTGGGAATGAAAACATTCAAGTGTTTGGTTTCTTCCAAGGTTGTTTTCCATTACAGCCCTGTAGGAGACTCTAACAAATTTGTTTCTCCTATGAAATCAGTTCTTTTCTGTAAAGAAAAGGGGAATTTTTTTCCTTAGGTCAGTTTTACTACAATATACTAACCTACAGGTAATTGACTCATTCTGATTCATGACCAAAATTTATTTTTCTTGCAATAAAAGAGTGAACCTAAGGAAAGATTATCACTTAAAAATGCTTTTTTAAAGATCTGATTTCTCCTCTTTTTACAGAAATAAATGGTGAACGTTTTTAAAATGCAAAATTTGTAGAGACATGTTGAAATTGCTTTAAAAGAAATCAACAAAAGTATGAAATACATAATTTTCAACTACACTAATGCAAGTATACATAGAAAATATTGCACATATGCATTTTGTAATACACGTTTTGGATCTTCTTTCCATGCAAGTCATGGGAATGGCATTCAAAATATTTAAGAAACAGTGTAGCACGGACATCAGCCAATCAAAATGGAGGCCATCCTAGCTCTGAAATAGAAGCCCAAACTCCTCTGCTAGACTACAGATTAACTTTTTAATTTCTGGGTAGTAAGAAGATCTTGGGGTTCCCTGGGAGGGGTCAGGTCATCTGGGATTGGGGGGCACTTGAGGGGCTCAGGGAAGGAACTATTTACCAATCACTACGAGGTATTCAATATTTTAATAACCAGTACAGCTGGTTATTAAACAATTACAAGTAGCATATTTTGATTTATATTTTAATATTATATTAGATATTACCATATTAATCAAAATAACCAGTATGGTGGGTACCATCTGAAAATCAACTTTGCCAGTCAATACACTATACTCAAAATGTTCATCAGTGCCTGCCAGGTCCCAGGCCCTTTGTCCAACTCCCCTACCCTTAGCCCTACTGCCCAGGCAGCCATGTTCTATGCCATATTACTCTGCCCTTCACTGGCCACAGCCAACAGGACTCAGGGACTCACAATCCAAAGGCTGAAAATCCCTAGGCCAGCCAGCAACCCTTTTTGGCCTGACACAAAAAAATAACCTGGTCAACCACCCGATTTCTAGTCTTAGAAATTTGAGTTAGGAAATACAAGTAGCAGTTAGTACTTTCCTGGCAGGAAATGAGAATGGGAAAGGTGATAACAAAGATATCACAAAATACACAAAGGATGGGAGGAGCTTGGGTTGGACACAGTGGCAGCAGTTAATCATGGAACTGTGCGTGGACATCCCAACCAACACCCGAGGAAGGGTGGCAAGCCAGGTGCCAGGAGGGATGGGACACAGGGAAAACTCTGTTTGGGGTTTACAAATATAGGGGCTCCCAGGCACACAAGTGACAGAAGACCTAGAGAAATTCTGCTGCATTGAAACTACCAACAAAACCCCACTTCAACTTGATCACCAGAGGCCTGATTCAAGTACCCTAAAACGGCAGTTTTTAAAGTGTGATTCCTGATTTGGATATACACACTACTATGTATAACACAGATAACTAATGAGAACCTACTGTATAGCACAGGGAACTCTACTCAATACTCTGTAATGGTCTATATGGGAAAAGAATCTAAAAAAGAGTGGATATATGTATATGTATAGCTGATTTACTTGGCTGTACAGCAGAAACTAACACTACATTGTAAAGAACTATACTCCAATAAAAATTGATTTTTTTAAATTTAAAAATAAAAAATTTAGAGATTGGTTCAAGATGGCAGAATAAAAGGATGTGTGCTCACTCCCTCTTGCAAGGGCACCAGAATCACAACTAAATGCTGAACAATCATTGACAGGAAGACACTGGAACTTACCAAAAGAGACACCCCACATCCAAAGACAAAGGAGAAGCCGCAGTGAGATGGTAGGAGGGGTGCAATCACAATAAAATCAAATCCCATAACTGCTGGTTGGGTGACTCAAACTGGAGAACACTTATATCACAGAAGTCCACCCACTGGAGTGAAGGTTCTGAGCACCACATCAGGCTTCCCAAGTAGGGGGTCTGGCAATGGGAGGAGGAATTTCCAGAGAACGAGACTTTGAAGGCTAGCAAGATTTGACAGCAGGACTTCAACAGGACTGGGGGAAACAGAGACATCACTCCTGGAGGGCACACACAAAGTAGTGTGCACATTGGGACCCAGGGGAAGGAGCAGTGACCCCACAGGAGACTGAACCAGACCTAACTGCTAGTGGTGGAGGGTCTCCTGCAGAGGCGGGGGGTGGCTGTGTCTCACCATGAGGACAAGGACAATGGCAGCAGAACTTCTGGGAAGTACTCCTTGGCATGAGTCCACCCGGAGTCCACCATTACCCCACCAAAGAGCCTGTATCCTCCAGCGCTGGGTCGCCTGAGGCCAAACAACCAACAGGGAGGGAACCCAGCCCCACCCATCAGCAGACAAGTGGATTAAAATTTTACTGAGCTCTGCTCACAAGAGCAACAACCAGTTCTACCCACCACCAGTCCCTCCCATCAGGAAGCTTGCACAAGCCTCTTAGATAGCCTTATCCACCAGAAGGCAGACAGCAGAAGCAAGAAGAACTACAATCCTGCAGCCTATGGAATGGAAACCACACTCACAGACAGACAGACAAAATGAAAAGGCAGAGGACTATGTACCAGATGAAGGAACAAGATAAAACCCCAGAAAAACAATTAAGTGAAGTGGAGATAGGCAACCTTCCAGAAAAAGAATTCAGAATAATGATAGTGAAGATGATTCAGGACCACAGGAAAAGAATGGAGGCAAAGATTGAGAAGATGCAAGAAATGTTTAACAAAGACCTAGAATAATTAAAGAACAAACAAACAGAGATGAACAATACAATAGCAGAAATGAAAAATACACTAGAAGGAATCAACAGCAGAATAACTGGGGCAGAAGAACGGATAAATGACCTGGAAGACAGAATGGTGGAATTCACTGCCACAGAACAGAATAAAGAAAAAGGAATGAAAAGAAATGAAGACAGCCCAAGAGACCTCTGGGACAACATTAAACGCAACAACATTAGCAGTATAGGGGTCCCAGAAGGAGACGAGAGAGAGAAAGGACCCGAGAAAATATTTGAAGAGATTATAGTTGAAAACTTCCCTAACATGGGAAAGGAAATAGCCACCCAAGTCCAGGAAGTGCAGTGAGTCCCATACAGGATAAACCCAAGGAGAAACATGCCAAGACACATAGTAATCAAATTGACAAAAATTAAAGAGAAAGAAAAATTATTAAAAGCAACAAGGGGAAAATGATAAGTAACATACAAGGGAACTCCCATAAGGTTAACAGCTGATTTTTCAGCAGAAACTCTACAAGCCAGAAGGGAATGTCATGATATATTTAAAGTGATGAAAAGGAAGAACCTACAACCAAGATTATGCTATCCAGCAAGGATCTCATTCAGATTCAAAGGAGAAATCAAAAGCTTTACAGACAAGCAAAAGCTAAGAGAACTCAGCACCGCCAAGCCAGCTACACAACAAATGCTAAAGGAACTTCTCTAAGTGGGAAAACACAAGAGAAGAAAAGGACCTACAAAAGCAAACCCAAAACAATTAAGAAAATGGTAATAGGAACATACATATCGATAATTACCTTAAATGTGAATGGATTAAATGCTCCAACCAAAAGACACAGGCTCAATGAATGGATACAAAAACAAGACCCACATATATGCTGTCTACAAGAGACCCACTTCAGACCTAGGGACACATACAGACTGAAAGTGAGGGGATAGAAAAAGATATTCCATGCAAATGGAAATCAAAAGGAAGCTGGAGTAGCAATCTTCATATCAGATAAAATAGATTTTAAAATAAAGAATGTTACAAGAGACAAGGAAGGACACTATTTAATGATCAAGGGATCAACCCAAGAAGAAGATATAATTATAAATATTCATGCACCCAACATACGAGCACCTCAATACATAGGGCAAATGCTAACAGCTATAAAAGAGGAAATCAACAGTAAAACAATAATAGTGAGGGAATTTAACACCTCACTTACACCAATGGACAGATCATCCAGACAGAAAATTAATAAGAAAACACAAGCTTTAAGTGACACAATAGATCAGATAGATTTAATTGATATTTATAGGACATTCCTTCCAGAAACAGCAGATTACAGTTTCTTCTCAGGTGCACATGGAACATTCTCCAGGATAGATCACATCCTGGGTCACAAATCAAGCCTCGGTAAATTTAAGAAAACTGAAATCATATCAAGCATCTTTTCCAACCACAAAACTATGAGATTAGAAATAAATTACAGGGTAAAAAACACAAACACATGGAGGCTCAACAATATATTACTAAATAACCAAGGGATCATTGAAGAAATCAAAGAGGAAATCAAAAAATACCTAGAGACAAATGACAATGAAAACACAACGATCCAAAACCTATGGGATGCAGCAAAAGCCGTTCTAAGAGAGAAGTTTAAAGCAATACAATCCTACCTCAAGAAAAAAAAACTCAGATAAACAATCTACCCTTACACCTAAAGGAACTAGAGAAAAAAGAACAAACAAAACACAAAGTTAGTAAAAGGAAAGAAATTATAAAGATCAGAGCAGAAATAAATGAAATGGAAACAAAGAAAACAATAGCAAAGATCAATAAAACTAAAAGCTGGCTCTTTGAGAAGATAAACAAAATTGATAAACCATTAGCCAGACTCATCAAGAAAGAGAGGGAGAGGACTCAAATCAATAAAATTAGAAATAAAAGAGAAGTTACAATGGACACCGCAGAAATACACAGCAACGTAAGAAGCTACTACAAGCAACTCTACGCCAATAAAATGGACAACCTGGAAGAAATGGACAAATCTTAGAAAGGTATAACCTTCCAAGACCAAAGCAGGAAGAAACAGAAAATATGAACAGACCAATCACAAGTAATGAAACTGAAACTGTGATTAAAAATCTTCCAACAAACAAAAGTCCAGAACCAGATGGCTTCACAAGGGAATTCTATCAAACATTTAGAGAAGAGCTAAAACACATCCTTCTCAAACTCTTCCAAAAAATTGCAGAGGAAGGAACACTCCCAAACTCATTCTATGAATCCACCATCACCCTGACACCAAAACCAGACAAAGATACTACGAAAAAAGAAAATTACAGGCCAATATCACTGATGAATATAGATGCAAAAACCCTCAACAAAATACTAGCAAACAGAATCCAACAACACATTAAAAGGACCATACACCATGATCAAGTGGGATTTATCCCAGGGATGCAAGGATTCTACGATATATGCAAATCAATCAATGTGATAAACCATATTAGCAAATTGAAGAATAAAAACCATAGGATCATCTCAATAGATGCAGAAAAAGCTTTTGACAAAATTCAACACACATTTATGATAAAAACTCTCCAGGAAGTGGGCATAGAGGGAAACTTCCTCAACATAATAAAGGCCATATATTACAGACCCACAACAAATATCATTCTCAATGGTGAAAAACTGAAAGCATTTCCTCTAAGATCAGGAACAAGACAAGGATGTTCACTCTCACCACTATTATTCAACATAGTTTTGGAAGTCCTAGCCATGGCAATCAGAGAAGAAAAACAAATAAAAGGAATACAAATTGGAAAAGAAGTAAAACTCACTGTTTGTAGATGACATGATACTGTACACAGATAATCGTAGAGATGCCACCAGAAAACTACTACAGCTAATCAATGAATTTGGTAAAGTTGCAGGATACAAAATTAATGCACAGAAATCTCCTGCATGCCTATACACTAAAAATGAAAGATCAGAAAGAGAAATTAAGGAAACAATCCCATTCACCATTGCAACAAAAAAAATAAAATACCTAGGAATAAACCTACTTAAGGAGGCAAAAGACCTGTACTCAGAAAACTATAAGACACTGAGAAAGAAATCAAAGATGACACAAACAGATCGAGAGATATACCATGTTCTTGGATTGGAAGAATCAAGATTGTGAAAATGACTATACTACCCAAAGCAATCTACAGATTCAATGCAATCCCTATCAAACTACCAATGGCATTTTTCACAGAACTAGAAAAAAAAATCTTCAAATTTGTATGGAGACACAAAAGACCCCGAATAGCCAAAGTAGTCTTGAGGGGAAAAAAAGGAGCTGGATGAATCAGACTCCCTGACTTCAGACTATACTACAAAGCTACAGTAATCAAGACAATATGGTACTGGCACAAAAACAGAAATATAGACCAATGGAACAGGATAGAAATCCGAGATAAATCCACACACCTATGGTCAACTAATCTATGACAAAGGAGGCAAGGATATACAATGGAGAAAAGACAGCCTCTTCAATAAGTGGTGCTGGGAAAACTGGACAGCTACATGTAAAAGAATGAAATTAGAATGCTCCCTATCACCATACACAGAAATAAACTCAAAATGGATTGAAGACCTAAATGTAAGACCGGACACTATAAAACTCTTAGAGGAAAACATAGGAAGAACATTCTTTGACATAAATCACAGCAAGATCTTTTTTGACCCACCTCCTAGAGTAATGGAAATACAAACAAAAATACACAAATGGGACCTAATGAAACTTAAAAGCTTTTGCACAGCAAAGGAAGCTATAAAGAAGACGAAAAGGCAACCCTCAGAAGGGGAGAAAATAGTTGCAAACAAATCAACAAAGGATTAATCTCCAAAATATATAAATAGCTCACGCAGCTCAATATTAAAAAAACAAACAATCCAATCCAAAAATGGGCAGACCTAAATAGACATTTCCCCAAAGAAGATATACAGATGGCCAAGAGGCACATGAAAAGCTGCTCAACATCACTAATTATTAGAGAAGTGCAAATCAAAACTATAATGAGGTATCACCTCACACCAGTTAGAATGGGCATCATCAGAAAATCCACAAACAACAAATGCTGGAGAGGGTGTGGAGAAAAGGGAATCCTCTTGCACTGTTAGTGGGAATGTAAATTGATATAGCCACTATGGAGAACAGTATGGAGGTTCTTTAAAAAACTAAAAATAGAATTACCATATGACCCAGCAATCCCACTATTGGGCATATACCCAGAGAAAACCATAATTCAAAAAGACACACGCACCCCAGTGTTCGTTGCAGCACTATTTACAATAGCCGAGACATGGAAGCAACCTAAAGGTCCATCGACAGACAAATGGATAAAGAAGATGTGGTACATATACAGTGGATTATTAGCCATAAAGAGGAACGAAACTGAGTCATTTGTAGAGACAAGGATGGACCTAGAGACTGTCATACAGAGTGAAGCAAGTCAGAAAGAACAAAACAAATATCATATGTTAATGCATATATGTGGAATCTAGAAAAATGGTACAGATGAACCAGTTTGCAAGGCAGAAATAGAGACACAGATGTAGAGAACAAACATATGGACACCAAGGGGGGAAAGTGGGGCAGGGGTGGGGGATGGGGGATGGGATGAATTGGGAGATTGCGATTGACATATATACACTAATATGTATATGTATAAAATAGATAACTAATAAGAACGTGCTGCATAAAGAAAAGTAAAATAAATCAAAATAAATTTAAAAATAAATAAATAAAACTATGTAAGGAAATTCTTGCTGCAAAAAAAGAAAAAAGTGTGATTCCTGGACCAGCAGCATCGATATCACCTGTGAACGTGTTAGAACGCACATTCCCACAGAAGCAGAAACTCTGAGGGTGGAGCTCAGCAGTCTCTGGTTTAATAAGCCTTCCAGGTAATTCCAATCCAAGCTCCAGTTTGAGAACCAACCCCCTCAAGCTGGCTTTGCCAAGACTGCCAGCATTACCTGGAAATGTACTGCTGCTGCCCTTAGGGCGTCTCAGGGGTAATCCTCCCAGAGGCAGATTCACCAGTTGGTCAGATTTGCTGATCAAGGAACTCACTTCTCTGCAGTGTGTGTATGCCTAACAGTTCCAGTATAAAATCCACCATCCCCAAGCAGCTGCAGGATGCAGTATATACTCTGAACCAGGAATCATAGACAGGTCCAGGAATTGAAGATTTGAAGGTGCCACCTAAAAGTTACAGACACTGAGTCTGATGAGCAGCTTTTTTTTTTTTTT
>NW_006776544.1:1904637-1910923 GCF_000442215.2 Lipotes vexillifer | reverse complement strand
GGTATGCGGGCCTCTCACTGTTGTGGCCTCTCCTGTTGCGGAGCACAGGCTCCAGACGCGCAGGCTCAGCAGCCATGGCTCACGGGCCCAGCTGCTCCACGGCATGTAGGATCTTCCCGGACGGGGCACGAACCCGTGTCCTCTGCATCGGCAGGCGGACTCTCAACCACTGCGCCACCAGGGAAGCCCTGATGAGCAGCTTTTAATGTGCTCTTTTCATATTACTTCTAGATAAAATCGGATTGCCTTCCTCCTGGAAGTGGGGGTAGCAGGTGTTTGTGGCTGAGGTGTAATAGACCGTTTTAGGCAGAGGCAACTTTGGTCCTGCATGGAGGAGAAAGGTTGGTGTACCAACGGGCAAGAAACAGACTATAGGGACATGTCAGTTACTGCCTGTTAGTCCACTTCCTGCCTGCACCCTCTGCTGCTCATGCTGCCAACTTTTATATCACATGACCTCTATGTCCTCTAGCCATAGTGTGTACCCCCGACCCAGGCGCAATCAAATCAATCAAAACACTTACCGACGATGTGGCCTGATGTAGAAGATGATCTGTACCCCTGTGAGTCTCCCAGTAAAAAAGGTGAAGGCTGAAGCAGTTAGAAATGACAGCTGGAGCTTTACCAAAATTGCCCTGAGGAGGAGAAGGATCTATGAAGGGTCATAGCAAGGCAAAGCAACAACTAAAACAGAATGCATTGCACAGCATGGGCTTCCAGGAAATAGAATCGGTAGGCCATCCATCCATTGAGACTAATCACAGAGAGAGGCAGAGATACTGAGAGAGAATGACAGTGACAGGGACAGTGAGAGAGACATAATGGAATCCTGGAGAGAGACGGAAAGCATAACTACCTGGACTGCCGTTGGCTGGTGTCCCTAGGAGGGTCACCTTTCCGTGTTTAGGTGGTCAGAGTTACTGAAATGCCTGAGGAGGGGGCTATTTAAATTAGTTTGAGTGTAAGAGCATGTGAGGGCAATTAACAGGATGAGGGAGACCCAGAGTCCATTAGAAAGACAAAGACAATGAAAGAAAGAAACAGAGAGAAATACACACAGACCAACAGAGACAGAGACAGACAGTGCCTATGGATGCAAAGCTTGAATGGCATTCTGTCAGAGACAGCGTCATGGCCACAACCCCTTCTCCCAGGAGTTTAACCCGAAGTCCAATTAAATGAAGAATGAATGAATGAAGGCACAAATGAATAAATAATAAATTAGTAAATCTTAAAAGGAATATGTAAGGCTAATGACCTTTGTCAGGATGGACACAGGTGACGCTGGTCAAGGCCCAGTGGCAGAAAGAGCAACAAAGCTTCTGCGATCAAATCAGTGTGAGAGTAGAAAGAGATGGCACTAGTGGGCCAGACCTTGCCCAATGTAGTCAAAGAGGAACAGAAGGACTGGGTCTGCACGGTGGCAAACCCAGCAACCAATCTCAGCCCAGCTCTTCTGGTGGGTGTCCTGAAGAAAAGTTAGTTAATGTTTCTAAAGAGCTCAAGTGTTCGAATTTCAGACCAGTTTTGTTTTTTTTGTTTGTTTGTTTTCTTGGCCATGCCACACAGCATGTGGGATCAATGTACAAACCAGCAATCTCTGTTTCTCTTTCTTTTTTTTTTTCTTTTTGGCTGCGCCGTGCAGCATGTGGGATTAGTTCCCCAACCAGGGATTGAACCCACGCCCCCTATAGTGGAAGAGCGGAACCCTAACCACTGGACCACCAGGGAATTCCCCAAACCAGTTTTTGATAGAGCACCTTAACAGTGGTGGCCTGGGTGAGGATCTCACTCAGCAGCCTGGGAAGTGATGGGAGTGGGAGTGTTCTGCCCCAGACTTATCAGTTCAGTCATCACACGTGACAATGCACAGTCCAGCACCAGCAATGGCCTCAGTGGCAATCAAGGAATCACAAACCTTGCCAACTTCAGTGGCAGCAAAAGTGGCATGGAGGGACTTCCCTGGTGGTCTCACGGTTCAGACTTTGTGCTTCCACTTCAGGGGGCCAGGGTTTCATCCCTAGTCGGAGAACTAAGATCCTGCATACCTGCACGGTGTGGCCAAAAGAAAAAAAAAAGTGACATGGGAAGCCTGTTCTGAAGTAAACAACTTAGGGTAGCAAAGGTGGAGGTTTCCAGCCTCAAAAGGGTTTATCTGAATTCTGGCCCAGTGCCAAGAGAGGAGTAGCAGGACCGGCCCTAGGCCTTGGTAAACATGTGGGGCTTTAGGGCATTCCAAGACAACACAGGACACTTGCTCTTATGGCCTCTATTCTGACCCTGCCATTTTGACCCCCAGGACATTTTTGTTCTGAATTTTGCTCTTGCCTCCACCCAGAGTACGGACCATTCAGGTTAGAGGAATTTAATTTTACTAGCCGTTTAATACCTCTGTTTCAACTTATAAGACATTTCTTGGAATGTAACTAGGGATTTGACACCTTGAAAGCAGCTGAGCCCAGGAGAGGAAAGACACCATGTGCTAATCTTCCCAGTTATAGAATCCTCCTGCTTTACCAGTTTATAGCAATGATAACCTCCAGCATGGTGCCTGAGAAAGAAAGAAAGAAAAAAGCAGCCTCTGAAATCTGAAAGCTGGTAGCCTGGTGCTCACAGCTAGGCCATGTTATTCTTCTATTGCACATTAATAAGTTTGCATAAAACTAACTTCAAACAAGGTTATCCTCAGAATGTGAGACAAAACAAGGACACTTCATAATTTTAAGCAAAAGTCAAGGTCACTGTGTCCCAAACCAACTACCAAACACCGCCCCCTCTTGGCTAAAATGAGGAACTGCTATTTCTTCACCAGTTAACAGCTTTATTCTCTCTCCAGCTGACCCTCCCTATAAAAAAGATTTTATTGAGATACCCAGTCATAGAATTGTCCCTGATTTCTGACAGAATCAATCTAGAATGAACCCTCATTTCCTTAGACCCTCCCTCTACCTAACTAAAGCCCAAATCCTATAATAGGTTCTTTCTACTATCTTCTCACTGAGACACCCCATGGTTCCCCAAGGTGTGTACTCACCCTTCCTGTAACAAGAAATAAACCCAACTTGATCAACTCAGGTGTGTTCCCAGTGGGCTTTAGCTGAAGGGCATTGGCATTGGCATGCCCCTATAATTCATTCTTTTAATTGATTTGTTTTGTCTTTATTGTATGTTTGTGTGTATGTGTGCGTTTTGCATGGAAGGTGGAAAGACATAAACTTTCAATATCATATTTATGATTTTGGAGGGGTAATAGAGTTTTAAATGTTGAGTGTAAAATATCTACAAAAAGTTTAAGAAGAACAGGTAACTAGCCATAATTATATTAGGAGAAACTGCCTGTTTAAGTTGTACCATGATAAGTAATGTTAATTATTAAACCACCTGAGTCTTTTAATGGAAATTTGGTGATATTTTAACAAAATGGGTGTCAATTGGGGGGCTCAGGGATGCATAACATTTTTTTCCCATTTAAAGTAATGGTAATGGTAATTGCAACTTTGATTCAGGAGGATTTGCACCAAGGGAAATTGCCAGGAACAAATCACAAGGGGAAAGATCATACTCATAAGCATTGGATGTGCAATAGCATAGATCCACCCTGAAGAATGGGAAATTTCTGGAACACCTGAGGGGAGGTGCTCACAATTTCCTCATGGAATCACTAAGAAATTAATATCAATTTCCAAGTCATAATAAATATAACCGGTAGACCTAATCAATGCAAGATAAAATGGTCAATGTCTAAAACAGCACAGGGTAAAATTTATTAGAAACAAAAAACTGAAAAAAAGACATGTCATTTGTAACACTGGAAACTGAAAACTGACCTGAGAAAATTTAGACTTGGTGGAAATAACCACCATAGAAAAACATGGCAAGTTGTGAAACTGCACAAGATAAAATTTTTTACTGACTATAATTTTACAGAAAAATCACACTTTTTAAAAAATTTAGACATGTAAAATTTGACCGAAGGAAACAGACTTTGATAAAAATAATGTTCACAATTTACAATGCAAAGTAAATTTTACTATGAAAAATAGTTCATTGATAAAGCAAATCCTTACTGTAAACTTAAAATGAAACTAATGAATCCCAATGAAAATACGCTCAGTAGAATAAAAATACAAATGGGAAAAATCTGTACAGTTTAGAAAATCGATCAAGGACTTTAGTTGGCTTAAGGGAATTTGTTTCAGTAAAAATTTGCTCAATAAGAAAAAGCATCAATGTTGGGGTATTAGTTAGAATATAGCTCCATATACCAATGACAACAGAAATCAAAAACAGTGGCTTAAACAGATGGAAAACTATTTCTCTCTCAAGATAAAGTCTGGAAGTGGGAGCACCCAAGGGCTGGTCAGGCAGTACCATGGTCATCAGGGACCCAGGCTCCTTCTATCCAGCTGCTACACCATCCTTGATGTGCATCCACATAACTCAAGATGGTTGCTCAAACTCCAGCCATAATAGCCACATTCCAGCTAGCAGGAAAGAGGAAAGGAAGAAGAAGACCTCTCCTTTTAAGAACACTGTCCAGAAGTTGCAATGTCACTTCTGTTTACATCTCATTGGTCGAAATTTAGTATGCAGCCATACCTAGCCACAAAGGGAACTGGGTAATATAGTCTTTTAGCCAAGTGGCAATGTGAACATCTGAAAATAGATATTCTTATTACTAAGCAAGAAGTAAAAGATGTATATTGGGAGGCAATTGGCAGTCTCTGTCTCTTTTAGCATAATTGTGATATACATGCTTGTACTCAGAAACAGGGCATCCAAATGTTCTTGTAGCTAAATAGATGGGGGATCCAAATTGTTGGCTCAAAAACACTACTAGTTCAAATGGTAGAGTCAAAAAGGCAGGTACAAAATATCTTTGTGCCCTTCACGGACACATCAGGAAGGAAAGTTCTACGTGACTGACTCTGGACTTTCCATTGAGCTGTGTACAAGGGGACTCAATGTTATAATTTGGGGTACTACTAGAGGACTGTTATTTGCACACTAACTATAAAACAGGACACCTCAACAGCAGAAGCTCGTGGTCGATTCCCATCCACCCCCATCTTGTATCCAGACCTTTTGCAATGTAACTTTGCAGCATCTCCCCTTGAGAAATGGAGTCAATTTCCCTATCCCTTGAATCTGGTCTGGCCTTGTGATTCGCTTTGACCAGTAGAATCTAGAATGAAATCCAAGCCTGGGCCTCAAGAAGGCCTTGCAAGATCTTGCTCTTTCTTTTGGATCCCTGCCAAGCTGCTGTGTGAACAAGCTCCAGCTAACCTGCTGGATGATAAAGAGACATGTGGTCAAGTTACCCCCATTGCCCAAGCCAACAATGAGTGACTCCCCACAACCAGGGTCACCTAACTGACCATAGTAGACATGTGAGTGAGCCCGGTCAAGACCAAAAGAACCACCCACCTGAGCCCAACCCACAGAATTGTGAGTTCAATAAATGGTTGTTTTAAGCCACTAAGTTTTAGAGTGGCTTGTAGCAAAAGCTAACTGATGCAGAGCCTAACTAAAATAAAGCCAAACCAAGCTCAGTTATCATCAAAGCCTGAAGCTGACAATTCTGAATATTCTCCTTAGCATATTAAGTCCAAAGCCCTGCACCCTGGGAGATACAACCACTAGTTAACAGTTCCATGAGGCTTGGGCAGTGCATCTTGCCATGCTCCAGCACCTAGCATTGTGGAAGATCTCCACATGAAGAAAATTATGGCATGTAAATTATTCACACATGGTTTATATTGCTTTTCTTAACTATAAAATAAAAGTGAATCTTTTTAAGACATAGTCCACCCATATTCAAATTTTAGCAGTAGATGTGCATTTATAATACAGCATATGAAAGAATCACTTTTTCTCCTACTCTCATGACCAGCAACAGTTGCCACCTCCCAGAAGACTCAAAATACTGTGACACTGTCATACAATTAACCACTGTTCTCAAGGACTCATGTTCACTGACAAACTGTCTCACCAATAATCACAAAATATGGTAAATAAGAAATCCCACATAGGTGATACAAATCTCATGAGAAGTTATCAAGTTTGCATTCTTATTATAATGGTACTTCTTGTGATACCTTTTATGCTCATCAGTGTTCCAGCCATATACCAACATGGAATCAACCACAGGCCATAGGAACTGACCTGGCTACAGAAGCTGAGCATCTAGGCAGTGTAGCATAGTGTCCATATTGGCCTCCAGGGGAAGGGGTTCAGAGCTCCTCTCTGGTCCTCTTCCTATCTCTTACAGGAGTCGTGGAGGAAT
>NW_006776544.1:1827599-1904379 GCF_000442215.2 Lipotes vexillifer | reverse complement strand
TGGAGGAATGCCGAAGTGATGGGTAAGATTCCTGAGCACTTGTTGAATCACAGTTTCTTGTGGGTGGAGCCTTGAGAATATAAACAACCCCATATGGATGGCATGCCTCTTTCTGGATTCATTCCCTCTGGAGCTGGTAGCTGTGAGTTTTTTTCTCATAGTAGTGGCAAATTCTGAGATTTGATTTTGGCCTAAGGGAAATGCTACGCTATTCATCCTGCTTTGGTTCTGAGTTCCAGGCTGCCTCTACCCTAAGCTGCCTTGTGATCAAGCCCAGCTCAGTAGAGTCCTGAACTAGGGTTTGAAGCCAATGTGCAAGTTAATAAAATGTTACTTTGCATTCTTTTGACACTCTTTCATGCATATGCATTCCTTGTGGAACACCAAGAGTGGTAGGGCCGAGGCACAATTTAAGTATTCCTGAGTTCCCTGGCCTAATACCACCATAATTCCAACCCTTAGTAGTACCTGGACCTTATCTCCACTCCTAACACTGACATGGTCTCAGTAGACAGAGTAGAACTATGTCCCAGAAACGGACATTTAGAGAGCAAAGTCCCACAAAAGAGATCGAGGTTCAGTTCCCAGACTTGAAGCACTATTCTGCAGGCACAGACTATAATCTCCCGTGAGTAACAGGCGGGTGTTGGTATTGGTGCAAATAATCATTTTAGGAGCTAGCCTTGTTCCTGACTTCAAAGCGCAGAAGCAGCAAGGTCTGCAACACGACCTAGGTCTCCCTAAAAGAAGCAGTGTGACATTTTTGGCCTATTGGATGGTTACATCCAAACAGTCATATGGCCAACTAGATGGCAGGCCCAGATTCTGTTCCTCTTAATCTTGTTTTAACCTGCATCCAGGGATAAAGAGAAAATGATGATGAGATAAAATTCTGGGGTATCGTGTGTCTTCTCTGAAGTTTTCTGAGTCCCTTCTCCACCATATGTTCTCGTACTGACTCTGATTTGGGCAACATCTAAACCCTAATCTACGAATTTGTAGAAAGAAGATAAAGGGATAGAGTAACAAAAAATAACTGTTAGTGATTTGCAAGGTTTAATCAGGAGACAATACATTCCTTGCGATGGCTGTTATGATCACCTATCTTCAGTGAGCACTGGCCAAGCTCCAATCGTGGTTGTGGATTTCAGAGACTTCCACGGTGGGATGCAATCACTGCAGGGAGGTAGAGTTCACTAGTAACAAAGATTGAGGCCTTTACTGCCTGGGGAAGGTAGCCTCGTGGACTGAGTTGGAGAGGAAAATTTCAGGAAAGAAAAAACAAGTCCAAAAGTCAAAAAGACTTTAAATAGTGCCTATACCTAGAATGCCCTGGCTGTGAGAATTGGATTGGCCCAGACATGGTGGAAGGCCTTTACCAGGTAACATGATTACAGGATATTTTAAATGAACTAAAAACTCTTGTCCAGGAGATAATCTGAGCTCTAGGAGTGACGGAAGGCAAACTAGGAAAGAATTAGGAAATTAAGGAAAAGAAGAAACACTGAGGTCTCAGAAACCGTGATGGACACATACGAAAGGAAAAAAGGGCATACAAAGATATAACCAGACCTAACTGTAATCAGCTATCACGAATGTAAGGGCGGCCATCTATCCAACACACACTGGGAAACAGTAGATGGAATACCATGCCAATCTTAGTAGAAAATGGGTAAATTACCATATTTTGGCAATGCTCTCATACGGCCAGTACAAAAACTAAGCGGCATTTGGAGACTTACAGTTGATTCTAGGACAGAGGTAAATAAGGTATCAATCCCAATTGAGATGATGGTCACATACCAAATACTCTAGCAAAGATGGGACCTTATTCAAAGATCTTTTCTGTCTTGGATATAGCAAATAGGCTTTAGTGTCTACCACTGAAGGAGATATGTTAGTTCAAAACTGTATTCATGATGGAAGGTAGACAGTTGGACATAAATAGTACTCACCATCAACCTCCCATAGATATATGGAGACCCTACAAAATAGGCCACATAATTTGATAGTCCTACATATAGACAAATCTAGTATCATGTCACAGAAGGAAGATCAGAGATTAGCCAAGCATACCTTGGGGGCAATATGGAAGGCAAGGTTGAAAGTCAAGGGAAAGATATAGCTTGAATCTGACTACAGTGGCCTAGATGAAAGCTTTCCCAGTAGGAAAGCAATGTATCAGGAAAGGGACAAATAATCAGGTCACTAGACCAACAGATGAAAAAGAAAAGCCTGCTATCACCAGGCTTCTGTAATGGTTACATGGCACAGTCCAATGAGAAAGGCCAACACGTGGTCCAGTTACCTAAATGAACCACTGCTACAGCAAAGGGGCACCAACCAGCATGGAGAACACTTAAAGAGACAATAGCCCGGGTACTAGCTTTGGCCATACCAAAACTTGGAAACCTTTAACTTCTGCCTGATAATAATTCCCAGTACCATAGCTATCAGTGATTCTTACAAGAAAGTCTGGTTTGTTAATGGAGAGAAATGAGAACCCAGTACTTTGTACCAGTGCAAAATATCCTGGGCCAGTCACATCACACACTGTCCACACAGGGGTAGATCTTCTAAGAACAGATCAATGATATACTATCCAGTCCTTATTCTCCTTAAACACACCACACCTTTTCATGAAATAACTAAGGGCTAAGAAGAGCTATGCATACAAGGTGAGTGTATTAATTTGGGTTTCCTCAGAAGCAGACCCTGAGACAAAGATTCTAATGCAAGTAGTTTATTTAGGAGCTGGCCCCAGAAAACACTCAAGACAGGAGTGAGGAAGTGAGACAGGGAAATGAAAGCAGTCAATAAGGAGCATGTTATCAACACAGCCACTACTGCGGGAGACTGGAGCTTCATCCCACGAGTAAACTCTGGGGAACCATACAGATGACATACCTTAGAGTGACCTTGCGTAAGGGGTGCGAGAGCTGTTGCACTTACACACCAACTCCAATCAGCTTTTGGTCGAGAGCCACTCTGAAGTGTTAACCCTCTTCCAGCCTGCTGTGCAAAGGGTAGAAAAGCCTTCAAGGCCTCTGATAAAGCCCTCAGATAAAAAGATACTGGCAGTTAGAAATCAGCTGGAGCACACAGAAATAATACGGCGGAGGGATAGGGAACAACTACGTGTACCGGAACCACAGGAAAATCTCACCCCTTGTCTATTGGGGAGGGTCGCTTAGGCAGACGAAATGAAGGAGACACGGAGTAGAATACTGATAGAAGTTTGAAATTTGATGGCAACTGGAGGATTTCAAAAAAACACCTGGAGAGAAAGCATGCGCACACCAGCATCATCATTGAAACTGGCCCGGGAGTCTGTACTAGCTGCATTGGCTACTGCACCATAGAGGAGAAACAACAGACCACACTGGGGACCTTTGCCAATAACTGGGAAAAATAGCATTTCATTTTGGTGACAGTAGATAGATTCGCGAGTTAGGTAGAGGCTTTTCAAACCAAACACCCAGCAACTAAGATAGCTGCAAAGATTCTAGTCCAACAACTTCTCTTAACTAGGAGGTCTCAAATAATGGACCAAATTTGGGGGCATATTTCATGGGAGAATGTGTAATCTGATAAGAATCTGGGTTTTCCAGACAGCATAAGCACTAGTAGGCCAGGGAGCCAGAAGGAACTGTGTGATAAAGACTGAGAGACAAGCAGCTATGATGAAAATGAGAGATTTCTGAGGTCTCTGCCTTCTTTTGATTCTAAGGAAATTAGGGCCCGAGTATCCAATGGATCAAAACAGATGCTTTACTAGGGCCTCTGTGGGAGCCTGAGGGTTACTGGGAAACCTATTCACCTCTTGTCTTCTACAGAGAGGCCCTGAGTAAAGGAAACCACTCAGAGTCCCTGTACTTCCACTCACTTCCCTCCTTCACATTCTCCAAACAAAGAAGCAGGTTGGGTCAGATTCCAGTACAATCTGTAGACCGCTTTCACTGGTGGGCTGGATCACTGTGCATTTGTCAAATTGTATTCATAGATACAGCACTCTCTTCTGCTGCTTCTGGTCTCTGAGCAGCTGACTTGGTAAACTGACTATCCTGCTCCCTCAATCCAACACGGCAGCCAGGTCTAGTGTTACTATCCTATCAGTCTAGGCCTCTTGTGTGAAGTGGGATTTATTTGTTGGGAGTTTTAAATCTTCTGTGACACTTTAATTTCTCTGTGGAAAATTGACAATAAGAGGGGTTTCAAATAGAGACTTGGGGCATTCTGCATCCCCAACATTGTATTGGTTGGACTGTGCTACCGTCAGGTGTTCACTGTATGGACCTCCTTGGTAGGCTATGTTCAACAATGACACTGTACATAATCTAGGAGACCTAGATTTCACATCTCTTTGGTCCAAGAAAGAGCCATGATATAGCCAGGGAAATGGCCCCATGAAAAGACTGACAGAACTTACCTGCAGATTTTCTCTCTTAAAGTAGATGGTCACATACAGCTTAGCCATTAACCCCTTTGGGTTAACAGAGAAAGAACAAGAAGTAGAGATTGTTAAGCTTCCGTGAAAGAAGTTCAAAGACCCTAACTGTACCTGCTCCCACCCTCCATCTTCATTTCTCCCCCAAGAAATGCTGAACTGATTGATCAGAGTCCAGTACCCTCACTGGGCTATTTTTCAGTGCACAGAACTTGGGGGTATTAATAAGACCCTCTAAGGTATAATTTTCTCCATCTCAGATGACTGGAACTTTTAATCTCATTGGAGTGGAAAATTCCAAGATTTCATTTTGGGCTTAATAGTTCTGGATTGAAGTTTGGAGCCAAAGCACCAGCTAGTGAAGTATTATTTTGCTTACCTTTGCCTCTCTTGTGGACCTTATAGAAAGGGCAGTTAGGCCAAGGACAGATTTGGATATCTCTGGGTACCTTGACCTAATATCATTGTAAACTCATCTCTTAATAGCACCCTAATTTCATCCAACCTCCAACAGAGTACAAGAGTCTAAGTCCTAATAGTGGAAAGAGTAAAAAGAATCCTATCCGGAGCATGGCAGTAAGAAATATGAAGTCTGGACAATGAAAAAAGACTTGGAAGAGTCCAGCAGACAGTGGGTTGTCATTCTAGATCTATTCATATGTTGCAGAACCCCAATGAGAATGAGGATGTGAAAGACGCTGACTTGCACTCAGGGCTACCCAAGGTTTGCCAGTGGTACACTAAATAGAGTCCGATAGGAAATGCAAAAGATCTTGGGAGGGGGAGAGAGCAACTCTTTAGTGGCCCAAATTTTGTTTTGATAACAAACACCACTGTCCTGCATTCCCAGCTTTGCTTATTTGCCATGTGTCTCACACTAGGTTCTGATCCATTTTCCCTGTTCCCTTATAACCTGACCTTGACTCTGACTCGTCACACACTAACAGTTTCGTGTGACAGCCCCTGTGGCAGAGGCAGTAACATAAAAACATTCCATTTGTTCCCCTACATTTGCCAGTCCTCTTGCACATACACAGGACCATGTGACTAGTTTTGGACAATGAAATATAAATGGATGTGACATTTGTCACTTCTGGGCTGAGGCAATAAAGAGCCTATATGCGATTCTCCAGCCTCTTTTTCTCCTACAGCGGCAGCTGAATAGGCCACATGTTCCAGATGGTACAGCTGTGAAACAGCGGAGCCTCAGTCAGCCTGGTGCCTTGAGGGACTGTGTGGAGCAGATCTCCTCCCAGCGTGGGGTCTGTGGTGTGGGAAAGGTAGAAGCTCTTGGTGTGCAAAGCCTCTGACACTCTGAGATCATCTGTTATCTGACCGTACTTGTATTCCTATGGAAGACCCTCCCCCTTTCTTCTGCATGCATAGCACTTACTTCATACTCTTAACTTAGTTGTTAATAAATCTACATGTTATACCCAGACTCCCCTGGACTGGCTCTATGGGACAAAAGATCAGGCACAAGTCAGCAAGCAAAGCTTTAACTTTCAACCAAATACATAGTTGTGAGCAATTCAATTCAGTAAACACAACTATTTTCTACTGCACAAAAAACAGGAAATAATTAAATTTCTTATAGACGTTTCTTTATTATACTTTCCCACTTGAATATTTAGAGAATAATTTAAATGTAATGCATACTGACAGCAAGCACAGTATCAAATATTAGTTTTTTAAATTTTTTCTGTTCTCACCCTTTATTCCTTTAGGAAAAAAATATTTAGATGACCTCAAAGAAACAATTATTATGCTAATCACAGTATGCAGTAACACGTACAAGCCCATACTCAATAGAAAAGAAAGCAACAAAGAAGTGAAAAAGTCTTTCTCCTCAAATCATTTTAATTCAATTTTCCACAGCCATATAAATTTAAAGTATGAAACAACAATAATACAGCTATAGAATCTAGGTTCTCTTTCAAAGCAGCGGCATATAAAACATAGAAAAGCTAAAACCTCAGCACAAGCTTCAAAAGAACAAGGACTGAGAGGATTTTGATGAAGACATGAAATGCACAAAATACAGTACACAAAAATACTAGAATGCATAAAATATAAAGCTACACATTTCATGTAGAAAGCATTGTAAAATATATAAAATATGCAAGAAATCAAAACCAAAGAGATTTTTCTTAGAGTACCATGAATACACTGGAACTGGCAATTAGCATTTGAAGATGGGAACAAGAAAATAGCAGTTTCCCATTTAAAACTTTATTTCTAGGCTTTAGGATTTCACCTTCTTGACATCCTTCTTTCCAGAGCTCTCAGTAGCTGACTCTGCTTTTCTTTTCTGTGACTAAAATGGAAACAGATTTAATGTTCTGCTCCAATATGCACATTTTTAAATGGCCCAACAATGTTAAATCTAGGATGTAAATGCATTAAAAAAAAATTTTAACATGAATATTCACTTAAATGTTATACTCACATTTAATGTTCTATATAGCCCAACAAACTATGTAACCCAATGTAAAATAACCTCCAAACATGTTTCTTTTTAAGAAAAGACATAAAATACCCATCAAAAATAGTCATCAAGTTTCTACTTACACATGGTACTATAAATGTATGCTTATCTTAAAGAACTACTTAATACTTAAAGTTTTCTGGGAAAAATGTTATTTATGAGTGTATTATTTTTTAAATCTTATGACAGATGTTAACATACCATATTTCATATATTCTATGATGCACATTTGTTTCCCACTTTAGCATCTCTGAAATCGGGATGCATCCTATAATTGATGACAAATCATAGTTACTTGGCAGCAGTTCTTCTTAGTGGCACATAAAATAATGCTGTGTCTTACAATGGAAGGCATCTTAGACTTGATGAAATATGGTAGTTTACTTAACCACACTCAAATAATATGATCTATTAAAGAGTATTTGAAATTGTAACTATACAAGGCAACCTGACTGAATTAAAATTAAGTCATCTTATTATTCAACAGTTAACTTATTACCAAGTAAACCAAGTAAAGCTTTGCTGTCTCTTCAAAGTTCTTATTTGCACTCATAGTTCCACAAAGATCAGAAAACTTATTTGATCAAATCAGAACTCCCAGTTTCAACCTCAGTCCCACCCCACCCCACCCCTCTCCTACTCCCCATGACAACTCTAGTCTCAATTCAAAGGATTTTACTTGCATTATACTTCTGCATAAAAGTCATGAGGAATTTTTTTTAAATACTGAGCCCTGTTACTACGGGAGTTCCTAACCATATGTTCTACAAACAAATAGGAAGCATGTGGTTGTAGTGTAATTCTTTTTCTGTCAAAAAACAAATCAGCATTTCATAAAACCAGTTTTTATAATAGGTATCACTATGGCATTAAACATAATATAGGCATTTTAATTATGTAAAAAAAATGGGATCTACCTAAAAGTTAGGAAAATGCTGAAAATTTTACCATTGGAGTTTTAGTTGCCCGTTTCTTCTTTTCTGCTCTCTCTCTTTCCTCAATTTCCATATTTTCTTTCTCAATCAATGAAATCAGAGTATTACAGCGTCTCTGGAATTCCTAAACCAATTAATACAAGACTTTTAATTTCTTCAACCCTGGCACAATCTTTAAAAAGTGGTAATTCTTTAACTGTATCGTTCTTGTGATACAGAATTTCTAAGTTGGTATTCTTCGGAACAATATTCATACAGAGTATATTCCACCAAAAATATGAGAAGTGGATAAATATCATTCAGTGGGTAAATGGGTAAACAAACTGTGGTACATCCATACTTTGAAATACTACTCAGCAATAAAAAGAAAGAAGTATTGGCATATGCAACAACCTAGATGAACCTCAACGGAATGAGGCTGAGTGGAAAAAGCCAATCTCAAAAGGTTACATACCATATTGTTCCATTTATATGGCATTCTTAAATGGAAGTTTAGAAATGGAGAACATTATCAATGGTTGCCAGGGGCTAGGGAAAGGGGGGAGAGTGGGAGTGACTATAAAGAGCTAGCACAAGGAAGTCTTGTGGTGGTGCTAGTTACACGTATCTATGTGTGATAAAATTGCACTGAACTACACACACGTGTGCACGCACACCCCCCCCCCACACACACACACACAAGTGCATCTATAACCAGTGAAATCCGAATAAGCTCTGTGGATGGTACTAATGTCAATTTCCTGGTTGTGACACTGTACTGTATTTATGGAATATGTTACCATCTGGGAAAACTTGGTGAAGGGTGCATTGGCCCTCCCTGTACATTTCTTTACAACTTCCTGTGAATTGTAAGTATTTTGAAACAAAAAGTTAACAAAAATCACATAAACAAAAAAATAAGAGGATGTCCTATTATCAAAGCACATTTTGGAAGTACTCAGTTTACAAAAGTCAAACAGATTTCTTTTCCACAGGGCTGCTCATAGCCTTTAAGTTCCTAATGAGGCACTGTCAACCACTAGGGTAGGCGATGTAAGAAGCAAGCAATTCCCCAAGCTATTCAAACAGCAGAACTCTCTTCTCAAAGGACATCTTGTGGGATCAGAGTTCTGAGGGGGGCGTCTCAGGAAACACTGATGCATTTGTTAATTCAGAGCAAGCAACAGCTGAAAAGATTCCGCATTAACCTTGCCACTACCTATATTTCACTGCCAGCAAATCAATGCATCCAAACTATAAACAGTTTTTATGAACATATGGTGAGCATTAAACATATGATTAATATGGATGCTCATATATATTAACCCTGTACACTTTGCTGTATTTTAAAGGTAAATAAGTTTAATATCAAAGGATAAATAACATTTTAAAATGATTTCTTTTTTGTATAGGCAAAAATATCTGGGGGTTCCCTGGCGGCGCAGTGGTTGAGAGTCTGCCTGCTGATGCAGGGGACAGGGGTTCGTGCCCAGGTCCGGGAAGATCCCACATGCTGCGGAGCGGCTGGGCCCGTGAGCCATGGCCGCTGAGCCTGCGCATCCGGAGCCTGTGCTCCGCAACGGGAGAGGCCACAACAGTGAGGGGCCCGCGTACCGCAAAAAAAAAAAAAAAAATCGGATAAAATATAAAGCAGCTAAACCCTAAAATAAAAATGTAGATTTATTGGCAATTAAGAACTCCAACCAATAAATGGTCCAAGTGCAAGAATAGAAAACTCATAGGACTCCCCTGGTGGTCCAGTGCTAAAGAATCGCCTTCCAATGCAGGAGACGCGGGTTCCATCCCTGGTCAGGGAACTAAGATCCCACATGCCGCGGGGCAACTAAGCCCGTGTGCCACAACTACTGAGCTTGCGCGCCTCAACAAGAGAGCCTGTGTGCTGCAAACTACAGAGCCCACACACCACAACGAGAGAGAGAAAACCTGCATGCTTCAACTAGATAGAAGCCCGAGCACCGCAACGAAGAGACTGCGTGCCATAACGAAAGATCCTGCATGCCTCAACAAAGATCCTGTGTGCTGCGACTAAGACCCGATGCAGCCAAAAAAATTAATTAAGATAAATAAATAAATATTTTTAAAACTCATAAAAAATTAAAATGTCCATATATTAAAATTTTTTTCAAAGAAATGCAAAGTAAAACAATGATATATTTATTAAATTAGCAATGACATGTTCATTCAAGTGTGTGTGTGTGGTGTGTGTATCTGGTGTTGGCGATAAGATGAAATGGGAGCTCTCATTCATTGATGATGGGATGCCAATGTTAAAAATTGTGCCCCCCACAAAATCTGTAAGTTGAAGTCTTAACACCCCCGCAGGGTGACTGTGTTTGGAGAGAGGGCCTTTATGGAGGTAATTAAGGTTAAATGAAGTCATAAGGGTGGGGCCCTAATCCGATAGGTCTGGTATTACAAGAGGAAGAGACACCCAGAGATCCCTCTTCTCTCTCTTTCTCTCCCCACTCACACAGAAAGGGTCACGTGAGGACACAGCAAGACGACCCCATCTACAAGCCAGGGAGAAAGGCCTCACCAGAAACCAACCCTCCCGGCACCCTGATCTTAGACTTCCAGTCTCCAAAGCCATGAGAAATTTGTTTAAGCCACCCCATCCATCTACAGTACTGTGTTATGGCAGCCCAAGCAGACTAAAATAATATCTTTCTAGAAAGCAATTTGGGAATATCAATGATACATCTTAAAAATTTCATACTCTTTGAATGAACAATTCCACTCCTAGATGCTTAATGTAAGGCAATAAGAGACGTATACAAAGATTTACAGAAGAATATTTAGAGCAGTGCTATTTTTAGCAGAGAAATACTGGGAACTAAATTTGGGGTACTTTGTCAATTACCATATACATATATACACATCTTACTATATATGTATATACACAGCAGAAATATCTGAGAGAGTACTAACTACATACAGTGTTACTAGTGGTTAACAGCAGCTATTTCTGAAAGTAGGAGCAATGGTAACTTTTATTTTCTTCTTTACACTAGCATGTATTTTCTAAATTTTCTGCAATGAACATTTAGGCCTTAGGCAATCTAACATTTTTAAGAAATGGCAAATTTTTTAAATACAGTTTTATCTTTCCAAATAAAAGCTAGAAAAATGGCATACAGAAATATTATCAACTATTCAAGCATTTTCTACTCTAAAATTCAAGCCCAAAAGAAGGCAGAAAACCAAAGATAGTCTAATAGCCAGAAAAAAAATCTTCATTAAGAAATTATTGTTTGACTATTAAAAATAACCTTACAAAACACTGGTACATTCATGTTTCTTGTGCATCCTCGATTACCCAAGGTTAAATAATTTAGGAAAAATAACACTGGAATTTTCCTTACTTACCAAAACAATAGTGGTATCTTTAATATGCAGACCAAGCACTCTTCACAGCTTCATTCAGTAACACACATACAAATTAAACAGCATGTTATTCAATTTATCTATTATAGAAAGGGCTAAGTTGACCCCGATGAGATTTGATTGTTGGTTTCTAGGGAGACTAGATAGAGTCTTTATGTGAAGCTGATTCTTGAATCATTAAGCTATACCCTCTGGCTATTATTATTCTCAGTAAGTAATAGTTGCCTGTGACTGCAGATATCTTTAGATACATATTCATGGTTCATAATGGGTGATTCAGAAAAAAACTAACACTTTTGAGACAGTCTCATATGCAGTGAAATAGAATATTTCAAAATGATTATAAATCGACTGTATAATAAGTTCTTACCTTCATTCCTTTTAACCTGTCACTAACTACAGACAGAAAAATAATCTAACTCTCTGGAGAAAGGCACCAAGGAATGAGTGAGTCTGGACGTTACCTTCCTAGCATAGGTAATGCCACTTTCTCTAAAGATACCAACCCCATCTTTTATTCACATGCTTGAGGACTGCTTAACTAAACAGATGGTATCATAAACAGAACACGAGCTAACACCAGAAATTACGAGGAGGCCAGATTACCAATAAAATAGTGATTCATGTTTTGAATAACTAAGTGACTATGAAATGACTATGAGAAATTTCATGATGTCAAAAGCACTTTTATCTTATATAATTTCGCCTTTCACATACATATCCCCCTAGATTCTTGTACCTTTTTAATCTTCCTATTTTCCTCAGATTACAGGAAGTGGTTCATGTGCTCTCAAACTGTTTCCACAATTCTGTAGTCTAATTATCTCTTTCTCTCACGATTTCCCCATGCTGGATTTAGGAATGAAATCGGAGGGAGAAAAATAGCACACAAGAGGAAGAGAGGAGATACAAAAACAATAAAGACAGCAGAAGAGAGTAGGAAAATGGCAAATGGAAAACTGTTCTGCAGTGTTAATAGCTGTGGCCAAAGGAAAAAAAAAGTACTTTGTGTTCACACATGTGCAGGAAATGCTAGATTTTTAAAAGGTTAAACAAATTTCTTCATGGCAGGACTTCTCAGAGCTCTTAGCATTCTAATGTAGATTGGAAGGGTCACAGGCGGGATTCAGTATCAGCATTTCCCAAATTTATTTGAACACAGAACCCTGTTCTGCATATTGCATACAGTAAGGCCCCTACATACAAACCGAGAACTTTCAAAGATGCGAACTTGCGCTCCATCTTGCAGCTTGCCCTCCATCTCCTACTGCTGATGATCCTTCAGCTCTACCATCTCCCACCTCCTCTCCCTCCTACAGTCAGTAACTCTTCTTGCCTGTTCACTCGATGCCAGCCCCTATATGCCAGCTATTATACTGTACTACTGTACTTTTCAAGGTACTATACTGTAAGATTTAAAATGTTTGAGTTTTTCTATTTTTTATGTATTATTTGTGTGAAAAGTATTATAAACCTATTACAGTAGTACTATATAGCCGATTGTGTTAGTTGGGTACCTAGGCTAACTTTGTTGGACTTAACGAAGAAATTGGACTTACGAACGCACTCTCGGAATGGAACTCGTTCGTATGTAAGGGACTTACCGTATTTGCAAATCCTGGAACAATGTTTGGTAGAAACCAACTTGGGAAATGCTGTGCAGGGTAAGAGTGATAGATAAGACTAAGTTTGAGCCAAAATACAAAGAACCTAGAAGCTAAAAACAAAGAAATAAGCAATTTTACTTAATTCAGTTGACAAAAGGATCTCACTGATGATTGTTGAGCAGGAACCGTCATGTAATCAAAGGTGTATTTTGCACTACGAAATCTTCCCTTGATACAGAGTCTCAATAGTGGGAGCTCATAAAATTACTGACTCTCAAGATTGGAAAGGACCTTTAAAAATTATTCAGGTTGATGCTGAATCCCTTCTACTAGGTCCTTACTAATTAGCCATCCAGCTTGTCTGAATTCTTCCAATGACGGGGTACTCACTACCTCCCAAAGCTGTCTATCCCACCTTCAGACAAGTTAAAAATGTTCCCTTATGCAAACTGAACAAGCTGATTTTTGTAGTCAAATTGAACAAGCTGATTCCCTCTTCTCTATGACAATCCTTCAAATATTACAAGGCAGCTCTCATGGCTCCATCACAATCACTGCAATTACCACCAGACCTGCCAGACATCCCTCTTTTAGGCCAAAGAACCTCCCTCTTTACCCATCCTTCATTTAACACTTTTCTTGAAGGACTGTATAACACTTATGTCTACCCTTGGTTATATTATTTCTTTCCTTCCACCTTTCTTACACATTCTTTTAAACCACGGGTCAGCACATCCTTTCTGTGAAGAGCCAAACAGTAAATACTGTCAGCTTTGTAGACCACATGGTCTCTGTCACGACTGCTCAGCTCTGCCACTGCAGCATGAGAGCAGCCATAAACGATGCATAAGTGAATGCGTGTGGCTGGGTTCCCATAAAACTTTACAGATACTAAAATCTGAATTTTGTATAATTTTCACATGTCACAAAATAGTCTTCTTTTGATTTTCTTTCAACCATTTGAAAATGTAAAAATCATTCTTGGCTTGCAGGCCATACAAAAACAGGTAAAGGTAAAGGGCTGCAGTTTGCCAAGCCCTGTTTTAAACTAGTCTTTAGATTGACTTTAAACAAACTGTCTGCCTTGGTTTTCCGTATCTTTTTAATAGTTTATAATTCCATTCAATGCAAAGTCACCCAAGTTTCAACTTTTGAATACTAGGATATGTATCTCTACCTTTATTTAATAAATAATGGGATGTATGCAGTAAGTGGCGCTGCCCTGTACTGTGTGGTGAATATCAATCATGCCAGGCACCAAGTTCAAACATCCTCTGCCCCAATACCCAGCTTCAAAGCATCAATTCAAAAGGCACAGAAAGCATCAGTAGACTTGAAGTGACTTACTGAAAGAGATTAAAGAGACTCCACATTACATTTCCTATGTACTAAAATCCTAGACACTAAGCCTGCCTAAGTCTGAATGACAGAAGGTCACTGCCCGTCATGGTTGAAAGTCAAAAGCAGGTGAATGAGCAAAAGCAAAAAAATAAATAAATAAATTGCACCCCACATCTGCACAGCTAAATTGGTAGGTGGTTCTATAAAGTCAGAATCCTCTTCTACAGTTCTTAGTAAAGCAAAATGGGTGTTTGTTTCTCCTTTGCTCTTTTATAAACTCCCTATACTTTACCTTTGGGAATTGATACCTTCAACTATACATTCTGTGGTATATTTCCTAGGTTCTTTGTCACTTTGGAATCTCTATCATACTAACAAAAAGCAATGGCATTCTATACTAAAATCTCAGGGCCCACGCACACCGGTAGTTAGATGGGAGTTATATATTCTAATAATAATAATTAAGAAATATATCCTATATTTCTTAAACAAGTATCAAATGCTATGATAGTCTTACCTAGCTGCTGCTACTTAAACATCGCTATTTGTAAAATGTCACATCGCCTCTTCACGATACATAAATACATAAAACAAACTCCTGTTAGTGCATGTATTGTATTTCAGATTGTTAGAACAACTCAGTCTTAAATCAAACACTATAGTTACTAATAAAACACATGATATTTACAACCGGCTACTCAAACAAAAGCTGCAGGGATTACAGCCAAGTAAAGTCTATCATTAGAAAAAGGTAGATGAAAAGAAAAGAAAGGAAAGGAAAAGAAAAAAGAACTCAAACCCGTTGCTACATTTCTTCACATTCTATCCAAATCTGATCCAACTGTAGGGGTCTGTGAGATAGAAGCAAACTGAAGTACGAAAGTTCCATGCTCATTTATTCACTGAATGCCTACTTTGTGCAAGCGTTATGCTGGTACTTTTAGGTGTAACCATTTGCACCTGATAGTTAAGAGAGCCGCAGTAAAAAATGACTCTGGGGCAGATGGTGCTATAATAGCCAAGGGAAGTAAAAAAAGAGGAGGAACAGAGAAAAGACAGAGATATAAATTTGGGAATCGTCAGCCTATATGGTAGTTGAGGTAGACATTTGCCCATTTCCACAGAACAGTATTTCTAAAATGTAAATCTGACCATGTCACTGCCCTGTTAAAATCTTTCAATGACTCCCCATTTCCTACAGAATAATGACCAAAGTTCAATACCAAGGACAGGGCTCTTCGTAATTTCGCTGCCAGCTCCTTCCTCATCTTCCAGGACTTCCCTCCCTACTCACACTCCAGCACAACCTACTTGCAGTTTCTTAATGTGTTGTGCTTGTTTCTACCTTTGCACACGCTGTTTCCACAGTCCCAGGGCCAACTCCTTCCTGGTCATTCAAGACTCAGCTCCAAGAAGGACCTCTTCTATGAAGCCATTCCTCTGACCTAACCCTCAAGGCAAAGTTAAACACAACCCCTTCTGTACATACCTCTATACAGGACCCTTCTGAAAATTAAGGCTGAAAGGGACATTTTAGTCTTTCAAGCACATTAGGAAACAATATATCCCTATAAGCATAAATATATTTTAATATTTTCATAATTCTACAGTCAAGAAGCACCCATCATTAATTTTACGTTTTACCAATTTTGTGAATAATGTATTAATTCATATACTCACATTTCATTAAGAATGTAATGCTCTAAGAAATCAATATTAGCTGTTATCACACAATTAAGCACTAATACACAAAATAAAAAATCATGAGTGGGCTTCTTCATAAAATTTCCTAGGCTGTGCTGCATAAACAGCAGACAAAAGTGTTATTGTGACTATAAAACAGTTTGGAAACTTTTTAATTTGACTTTTGTTTTTCTAAAGTATCTAGAAAGAAAATCCTTCTCTGACTGGACAGATAATTTATCAAATATCCTGTGCTGAACTAATAATTTAGTTAATGTTTACTATCAATGATAAACCTATAAAAAGGGAAGCAAGCTAATAAAGAGCTATAGCAATATTTTCTAAATAGTATTTTTTCTCCTACAGTTCTGATGAGGAATGCCATGTTCTTAATTTTAAATAAGGAACACTTTCATTAATAATAAAGCTGTGATTTGAAAACAAACAGCAATAACATGAAATTTTTATTACATTGTATACAACAGTGTGTGATTCTCTGAGATACTACCCCAAAAGTTCATTTAAACTACTACAAAAGGCAGAGTAATTGTAATAACTAATTACTAATACTCTGATTCAACTCTAAAGTCCATGGCCACGGGCTATGTACACGGAGCTTCTTGCGAGGCCAGGAGAGGAAAGAAAAAAGCTTCCTAGAGGCTAAAAAGTAAGAATATTTTTTAACTAAAATTAAGAGTCAAAGCAACCCTGCAAAGGAAGCATAGTGGCTATATCAAGAAATGTTCTTTATTTCAGAGAGCCAAATTCTGCTTTTTCTCCTTTAAGTATTTAAAAGAACCTAAGCAGGTCCAAAGAATTACTGATTAAACTTTGGATACTTTCAGTATGTCCTTCCCAGTAAACTAATGTGCTAGATATTTTAGACTTCTCAGATTCTTTTCAAATCTCCCAGTCACGTTAGTCTGTCACTAAATGAACAGAGATAATGCCCTGACATTCATTCCCTAAAAGGAACTAATGAGCTAATGTTGGTAAAGGGATTGGCAACCTTATATATAAAAGGTAGTATATAAATACAAAGTATTATCTTTTCCTCTTACAGTCATCTGGCAAAGGTCCTTTTAATTCTGATAGTTTTTAAATGTCCTAAGACTAAGACCTCATTATAATACACTTTTTACTTAGAAGGAAAATGGTAGGGCAATTCATGTACTCTGAGCTTAAAAATCTAAATTGATCATATCCTTCCTACTTGTTTATGTAGTTCAATAGAGACTGATTACTTACTTAAAGACCACACAAGTTCTCAGAGAAAGAAATCACAGTGTTTTTAGCACAGAGAAACAGAACTAAAACTCATTTTCTCTTTTGTACAGCCAGCATTTTTAAATGGAGAAGAGCCTCAAAGAAATTTTCAACCTTTAGCTGAAGGCTTTCAAAATGCGGCATATTTAGAAGTGGAGGTTCATGCCTTTAAGTACTTTAAGACTGTTAAGTCAGAAGCCATGAATTCAGTACTGTGAGATCTCTGAATAAAATATAACTACCAAGGTTTCTTTTTTTTCCCCTAAGTATTTCACACTATTTATTGGTGTCACTGGGAAAGAGTCATCTTTAAGCAAGATTATGTTTTTAAAGATAGCTTCTTTAGTAAGCTAAGTTTAAAGTTTAATCATTGATAAAATTTTAATTTGAACACAGTGACACACTCATATAATGAATCAAATTACATCCCCTGTTATTTCTAAGATGGGGTTTTTCAATGAAGCAAATTATTTTAATTTTGGAAATCACAAATGCCTCTTTCAAGGGGGAAGTTTCACTTCCTAGATTGTGAATGTGATTCACTATACAAGATCAATTATTTAAAATGAGGGGAAAAGAGATCATCTAGAAATAATAGTAATCCATTTCTTTAATTCCCTAATGATTTTTTTTTTTTTTTTCGGTATTTGCGGTACGCGGGCCTCTCACTGCTGTGGCCTCTCCCGCTGTGGAGCACAGGCTCCGGACGCACAGGCTCAGCGGCCATGGCTCACGGGCCCAGCCGCTCCGCGGCATGTGGGATCTTCCCAGACCGGGGCACAAACCCGTGTCCCCTGGTGCATCGGCAGGCGGACTCTCAACAATTGCGCCATCAGGGAAGCCCCGCTAATGATTTTTATTATCATGAAACATTCCAAAAAGATGATCTAAATATATTCATGCATATTTTAAAATATATTTACTTATATTCTAAATCCAGAAATATAAGCAAAAATTATCCATTAACTAGGAGGGAAATAATATAGTAGAAAAGTTAACAAAAACTCTGGACTAAAATATTTAATATGAAATAAACTACTGTATTAAATTTTAAAGATTCTTTAGAAATCATAAATTCCACCTTCCAGAACATAATTAAGGACAGAATTGTCTTCATTTTTAACAGACAAAAATCAAAGTTTCATTTTTCAATCACGTATGTAGTTAATATCCACTCTTTGGAAAACATACATTAGATATTTAAACCTCTTGGTAAAGAAAGAGATAAATGTTTTGTTGAAGGATGGAAGAAAAGATTCTTTACAAGGGAGTTCAGAGACATCTAGTGGTTGTTAATAATACACTGGGTTTCTTCACGGAAAATGAAATAAGGTTGTGTATGTAGTTCTACAGTCATGTTCGTATTACAAATAATATAAGATTTTCCTTGCTCTTTTGAATCTGTTTCAGCTGACTGCTTTAGTTTAATGTTTCCAGAAACTGAAAACAGCATTAAACTCAACCTTTTAAAAAATTAGTAAACTATCACTGAAATAATACTCAAAATTCAGCAAATGTTCCATCACATAAAAGGGCACGTATGATCGAAAACATGATTCATCAACAAATGCAGGTGGGCATTTGTCTTTTACAAGCTGCTGGTGCTGCTCTAAATTAGATCATTACATGCATAAAACCCCAAATGGCTAAAAATTTTAAATGCATGGCTTTTGAAAGGAGTTCTCTGCTAAACATGGTCATAGATGCACCGAGCTAGAAGGCACCTTAAAAGGCCAACTAGCTCACTGCCAAAGTCTTCAGACTGTCAAAATAGAATCTCATTTTCAAAGCTAATAGAAAGCTATTTAACACTGTTCTTCAATAATCTATTTCAACCATCCAAAGAACCCTGTCAAACAACTCTTCCCTACATCCAACCTCAGCCCTTCATGCTACAGATTAATTCCTATCTTTTTTATTCTTTTCTCAATTCTTCCTACTGTATCTTATTAACCCATGCACCTCTTCCTATTCTTTTGTACAAGAATAGCACTTTACATTCATCCCTGCAATTGTCATGCTTCAAGGGAGATTCAATCAATCCATCATTCCAATTTCTCTAGTTCCTTTTGGATTCTGGCTTGATCCAAAGTATTTGCTACCTCTCCCAGCATTATGTATTCCATAAACTTGATAGACACATTCTAATAACAATCCAGGAACCCTCTAAATTTGTGTTAAAATTTTAAGAAATATCTGATCTTATAAAGCATCCACCAAAATTAGCATCTTCAATATAGCAACTCAGATTTTTCTTTTCTTTTTTCAACTTGAACTGAAAATATAAAATGGGTCAAACAAAATGTTCAGCGTTGCTTCACACCCCTATGAACTTTTGGCCAAGAAAACATTTATGATAGACAGAAACTAAAGAAAAATGCTCACTGTTTAGATTGTTAGTTTCCGGTTACTTTTAATGTTTAGGCTGTATGAATCTACTTTTGTCTTAATTACCTCGGCTAACAAAAGACTGACGATGCCAACATTAAAAACATGTGGCATTTATTTCAATATCAGCAAGAACACTGCTAAGCAGCACTAGGATTTAACAGGAACACAATTCACGTTAGAAAGTAACAGTAAATTGCATGAAGCTAAAATAAAATCTCTTCTTAATTATTCTGTCTCATAATATTCTTATAAAAACTCTACTTAGGCAACAATTCCTTCTCACTAAAAATAAATCCTTAAGTTATTCACATAGTCTCAAGTATCACCTGCCTCATGACAAAGGGGAAACTACCTTTAAAGTGAGGATCTCTGATGGTCACCATATTAACCAAGTAATCAAACTCAGCATCACCAAGAATGTGACAACCTGACATAATGAGCCTCCTGATGTGATGCAATGAGAAATACACATCACTTAGGCAGCATCCCTGCCGAAAATGCTTAACCTAAATCTAACAGTGAGCAAACAATGAGATACATGTTGGGCATTCTACAAAATGAGTCTGGGTACCTTAAAAAAGTCATTGTCACGAAAAACAAAAAGTTGTAGACTGAAGAGACTAAAGAGGCTCAACCAAATTCAATATGTGAACCCTGACTGGCTCATCAATTTAAAAAAACAGCTATGAGAGACACTTTCGGGACAACTGGAAAATTTTGTACACGGACTGTATACTAGATGACATTACTGAATCAACGTTAACATTTTCTGGTAGGATGATGGTACTGTGCTCATGTAGGAAAATATTATTTTTATTTAGGAGATAAATGCTGAAGTATTTAGAGGTGAACACTCAAGATGTCTGTGACTTACTTTCAAATGGTTCAGAAATATAGATCTGTATATAGATTAATGAATATAAAACACAGATCTGTATTTCTGAATACAATATATAGATTCTATATGTATAGATAGATGCCATGTATGTATGTATAAGTACATACACACATATACTAGTGAGAGGAGAAAGCCAACGTGGCAAAATGTTAAGAATTAGAGAATCTAAGTAAAGGAGGTATGATATCTGAAAGTTTTCAAAAGAAAAAGTTGGAGGAAATAAGTAAGAAAGGAATACATACCATGGCGGTTCTAGACTTGATAAACCAGTCAAATCTAAACTGAGGAGCATTCCGAACACACTGTCTTAATTCTTCATACACGTTTTCTCTATCAAAGCCCATTTTGTGTAACATACAAATCAAGAATCTATCTTCTTCCTCAGTATAGTTCTTTCCTTTGCTGGTTCCATACTGAATACGTAACTGATGAAATGGAGCCTTGTATCTTGCAATCTGTAGATTTAAACAAAATAGTGCTTTTGACTAAATGTGCAATAATAATAAGTCAAAGCTAATCACCATTTAATCAATTAAAACAATCTATTGGTAATTTGACAATTATGAAATATACTACTTTGGCATCCAGGGCTTTCTTGATACTGATCCTTCGTTGAATTCTTGCTTCTCCACGTTCAATTTGAGCCATAATTTTCTCAATGTCCTGTAATTCATTGCAACGTTCCCAAAATACAGCTGAAAAACAGAGTTATTACTTTACAGTTCTATCGTCTTAAGTAAATGAATCCAAGGAACTGTAGAATGAAGAATTAGCAGGAAAGGATACAGTGAACTTACACTGTTTATAATTAAGATTCAAATTCATCTGTATATATACGTTCAATTAAATACTCCTAAGGTGCAACAAATGAGGGGTATTAAATACCTCCTTCCATTTAAAAGTAAGACCTCAACAAGGAGGTTTTAGGTTAGTGATTTTCCTTTCATGAAATATGACGAAGTTTTTAATTATCCATCCCAGATGACCAGAATTTCAAAAGATACTACTTCAGATACTGATTTAAGCTATGCTTTTATTCAAACATTATATAGAAGGCACCAAACACATAAAGTGAAATAGAAGAGAGGGTGGTCATATAAACTTAGAGAACATAGTTTCCTAGCAAGCAAAAATAAAAACGAAACTATTATCAACAGGTCAATCAAACTTCCAATAAAGCAGCAATTTCTACTGGAACTGTTACTTCGTTTGCTTTTGGAACCACTCACTATTCTTACAGTATTTCCAGTGACATATAGCTTGTTTTTTAAACTTACTTGGAATAGCTTTTCTCTTGGAGAGTACAATGGGATCCCAACAATCAACAAACACTGTGATCAACTCTATAATGGTGGCAGTAGCTGGGTGGGAAATTTTCTTAATAAAGCAAAAGAAACAAAGAGGAGGAAATTTCTAGAAAAGAAAAACCTTTAAGATCACCTTTCTATAATATAGACTGAGGTGCTCAGATATTACATCTAGCTTGCCTCATTTTTTCTGCAGATGACAGCACAGTCCTGACCAGGATCAAACTGTACCACAAATCCTCAGAAACAAATTGGTACAAAATAAACAGAAGAATTAAAGGGACGGTATATAGTTCTGTTTGTTCAAATCAAGTAGTAGCCTTTTCTTTAAAAAAAAAAAAAAAAAAAAAAAAGGAAAGCCAAGTCACCCAAATTTTATAAATGAGCTAAATGATCTGGCTGCATTAATATGTCACATCTTATGACTTCAGTGAGAGGCCTTCTAATGACATATTCTACATTCTCCAATTTTTTCATTTTTAGAGTCTATCAAGAAAGGAATGTCAGTACTCTGATTTTTATAAGCACCTGTATTCATTTATTCATTCTCTCACTTATTCATTCAACACAATTTAAACGCCTACTATGTATAAGATACCACAAACAGCCAACCGTACACGTTTCATCTTTTATTGCAACCAACTACATAAATTCATTCAAGTCTCCCCATCCTTTGACTTGGTCCCAATTAAGCTGCCCTGAGCTAGTCATGCTACCTGGCTTGCTGTCAATTTGAGGGAACATCTGACATGGTATTTTTTTTAAAATAAGCTCTTTTAAAAAATATTTATTTGTTCATTTGGCTGCGCCAGGTCTTAGTTGTGGCACGTGGGATCTAGTTCCCTGACCAGGGATCGAACCCAGGCCCCCTGCATTGAGAGCACGAGTCTTAGCCACTGGACCACCATGGAAGTCCCAACATGATATCTTTTTAAATCATTTTTTTCTTGCAATTTCATACACACTGATGCTATCCCCCTTCCTAACTTTTAAAGAAAATTTGACTTCAGAAAATCTCTCTGCACATATCCTTCTATACTCCTTTCATTCAACTCTTGCTGCTAAAATTTCTCTCTCTCCTCTATTTTTCCCCTCTTTAAGCCCCCAAATGTCCTAAACTTATGTGATAAATTTTAAGGGTAGTAGTAATGTTATACTGTTATCAAAGTAAAGGACATTCATAGACTTGATGTTATACTACACGAAATAAAAACTCAAATATAATCCATCTCTCAAGTCCCTGGCAATCACCAGAAGACCCTTTCAGATTTCCAAAAGAAAAAAAAGTGTCTGTTCTCTAATTAAACATGGATTTATTCAAGCATTAGCACTATAAATAAATTAAAAATTGTGCCTAATCTATATTAATCTTTGGTCTATTTAGTAGTATTTCAATGTTTCCTCCCTACTATTTTTCACGGCAAAAATGCAGAATTTCAGTTGTTAGGCTAAATAGGCTTTGAGAGGCTAGCTCAGAAACCTAAACCTACTTTGTAACATTGTTTCTATGGGAAAAAAAAATGCCCTGGATTCTATACAGCTGATATTCAGACTAAATTTGAGAGCTCAACCTAATTGGATTTTAGAAACTTCCTATGTTCTTCTACATAAAGAAAATTTACTAGACATATTTACCTATGTTAATAAGATTTCTTTTCAGAAGCCTGAGGTTGGATGCACTGTGACATGGAAATCAATATTAACTCCATATGCTTCAGCACCTAATCTAGTTCTGGTCAAGACCAAAGACACAGCTAAGTAAGAGAAGGAGCTGATTCTAGGACCAATCAACAGGTTTATTCAAGCAGTCTTTTCAGATCTACTCCAGCTTGCCTGGAGTTAGCAGAATCCACACATAACTTGCCTGGAGCAAACTAGAACCCTGAGAGTGTTTGAGGATCTAAAAGGACCTTATAGGAATTCTCTACTTCAAGGACAACCTAGAAAGACACTAATTCCATCCACTGAAACTGAAGCCTTAGACTTGACTTGCCCAGAAGATGATCAAATTCCAGACGTGGGAAAGTAGGCATTTTGCCAGTGCTCATCCAATAGCTACCCTTGCTTTATCAGTGCTATACTTGGCTCTATTTAGCTAACTAGTAGGGACAACAGCAATTTGTTTTGATAAATCTTATAATCTTTTCATAGAAATACAATTATATTTTATACGTTCACTTACAGTTTATTCATAAAAGTCTAAAGGTCTCTGAACAAAGGTAAAATTAAATTGACACTAAAGAAATGTATAAGGTTACAATTAAACATCATTTTTGTAGTTGTATACAAACCTGAATACTCCATGACCTCCTCAGGAGATTTGCCCTCCACCTCTCGAGCTATATTATCAATGTCATCTCTTCCATACTTCTCATTAGCTTTAATAAACTGATTAAAATCTCGCTTAGTCCAGCTGGTGAATCCCTGTGAACAAAAAATTAAGCATCATCAATAGAGGTTAAATCAACCAATCCAAACATTGTTCTATTTAGTTCTATACAATGATACATTAAAAACAGTTCAAAAGGCTTAAAATTTTCCTTCTTATAAAATCCCAGGTTTTTTATGTTGGAATCAAAAGTTGAGTTAGTGATATTAATAACTGCTTTTCTATTATGAAGAGAATATACTTCCCTCCAAGTACTAAAAACTGATTTATAGCTCCAAGATATTGTGTAGTTTTTAACTCCGTATTTTATAGATGCCTCTACTACATTAAAATACAAATGCATTAAAATTAAAATACCAATGTAAACGCTGAAGTCCTGGATATTCCAGTACTTAATTTTTTCACAGACTTATTCCCATGTAAATTAAGAAAAAATGTGGATGCATTAAATCAAAAAAATACATGAAGAAAATAAAAGACTGCAGAAAAAGTTTTGTAGCTCTTTACATCATTCCAAATTACTGTGAACAAATAATTTCTGTTCAAAATTATATTCATAAATAGGATTTGATAAACAGAATGTTATTGGGCCTGCTCAATTTCTTTCCTAAAAGATAGAACAGCTCGACCAATCAGTGTTTTAAGTCTCTTTGGTATTTATTTGAAGTCACAAGATCAAATTTTTGTCTTCCACTCCTCATGTCCCAACCCACATAAATGTGATACCCTTGACAGAGCAAAACTCTATCCCTAGGCGTTAGTTGATAAAGATTTTAGATTACCCCACATTTTGTTCCTTTGTACTCCCATGATTTTTTAAAAGATTAATTATTTAGGGCAGTAGAGAAAGGTGATTAAAGATGACTTCAAGTACTAGGAGGGGCAAAAAATTGATTTTGTTTCTAATTACAAACTAAAGCAATTTCTCAGTTGAGACTGTATATTCACAATATACTGTACATTCACAATATACTGCAAGCCAAGTAACATTCTAAGACCATAACTTTATTTCTGTGTTCAGGAAATAAATTTTGAAAAAAAATCATGGATATTTAAATGTTTTATTTTATTCTGTGGTAAGTCCTAATATTCAACCAGTTGCAATTACATTTTCAAACTAAACTTTATGACTTCCAGGCATTTGGCTCAAAAATTATGAATGTAATTTGTAAAACTTCATTCAATAAAATTACATGTTATAACAAAGAAAAGACCTATAAATAAATAAGATATAAATATAAAAACTATCTTTCAATAATTAATGTGGAAAATTTCCTAGCACTGTGCTTTGCATATTGTTCAAAACAATTTGTTGAATAAATAAATCTTGCTGGCTACTTTCTATACTAAGCTGGTATCATACAGTGCACGTTTCTTTATTATTTTCCAAGGATCTTTTGCACTGTAATTCTTTTTATCTTCTACAGATTATTTTGGAAGTATGACACTTGTAAAACTCATTAAAGCAACAATGACCAGAAAGCATTAATATGTTGTTCAAATCGAAATGTTCCCTACTTATTAACTATTAGCTTTTAACTATACAATGAGCACCCTTTATAGTTTCAGAAATTTCTCATCATTGTATTAAAGTTCTTTTCAAGAAAGAATATAAGGCATTTTGAGAATTATGAAATCATTCCATAAATAAAAGATTAGTAGAGTATAATTTCAGAGGACAGTTCACAATCAATAAAATAAATTTAAATTTTCAAGAATATGCTAGTAATTACTGTCTATCAGGATTCATATGTGGATTAACTGACTTTATTATAATTGATAAAATGCATGTCTTATTTCTTATAATTGACACCTATATTTTGCATTTATATATTTTTTAGTATTTCTAAAACAGTGTATTCTATAAAAGGAATTAAAAAAATCGGGATGTTTGGTCTAAATGTATGTTTACAAAATAGCCCTGAGTTGTGTTGGTGTGTCCAATCAGGGTACCAGGCCCATACAATAAAAAGTAAGTGTAATTTATAATATCTTTTTTTCTATTCGTTGACTAGAAGTATTTCAATCACTTAAAATATGTTACTTGTGTGAGAAGTTTTTCCTTTTCTTCAGTCTCTTCTGGTGTAAGAGGTTCAGCTCCATCAATCTTTTTTTGTTCCTCTCTTTGAGCCACAGCTGGACTTGGGATATCAGGATTCCTTGGGACCTAAGAATCAAGAGGTGTGTTATGAGTAAACTGTTGAGAAAAAATTAATTAAGGGTATACATACTTATATCAATATTTAGAGTTATTTCAGCAGTAAACAAAATAAAGTCATACCAGGATGACACATGACCCTCTCCACATTTCTACTACCATGATATTACCAAAGTAAAACTGTTCTTAAATGTGCCACGTGGTATTTTACAGTTAAAAACCAGTTACAGCTAAATGCTACATTATATTCTAGGTTTAATTACACCGTGGAACAAAAAAATCCTTATGATATTGTAATACATGGTAATAATAATATCATTATCCCCAACACCAACATTATACAATAAAATCTCAAGCCCAGAAACAAAAAGTTGGGTAGTACAAAAAGAGCCCATATTCACCTGGCAATACAGACCAGGGTATAGAAGTGGCAATGCACCTGAAGATTGCATCCAATGCTCTAATCAGTACAACATGCAAAAAGAAAGGAGTACTTTTATTGCTTTCCAGGATATGGAAAGAGAGAGCATCTTCACATAAAATGCAAAGACTGAAACAGTGACAGGATAATGAAGAAGCAAAAAAAAAAAAAAAAATAGAGACTATATATAAGAGGGAAGCGGTAAGCAAAGCACACAAACAGCTGTGATGGGACCTGCAGTCGGGAAAAAAACTACAGTAGCAGTGAGCAACAGAAGGTATAGTGTATACTATACAGCTCTGCATAGTATACAGAGCTGCAACACACTGACAACTGAGAAGAAGAGAGCTCAAGTTCAAAAGACTGAGGACAGAAGCTCAGCTCTACAAGGAAGCAAGCAGTCAGCCAGTCATTTGTATCTCAAAACTGTAGTCCCAGGGGCCTCAGTGTATCACCATGAACTTAGACAACCCATACAGTTCAGCAGTGTAAAGCAGCATTCATTGTATGGAGTGATAAACTAAGTCACTCAGCGCAAAGCCTCCCATCATTTTTATGTGCATCTGCAGTGACAATGCAGCACATTGATTTACGAGGGCAGGTATATAACATGTATAGTACATTTTATAGCATCCATCAAACATGGCAAGAACAGGGTTGGCAGTAAGCCTTCCACTGTTTGGAAGGCACACTTATCATAAATGACTCATCCTCTAGAGGTATCAAATAGTCACGGTTTTACGAAAACATGATTATAATACATGCTACAGTACATTTCTCTAATTGTTATACATATTTCATAGAGTTTCAACCATAGCACTGTAATTTAAAAATAAGTATTTTTAAAACTATTGTATCCAATAGTTGTTTAAATATAAAACCTACTAACTGGGCATTAAAAAGACATACTGAAAAACAGATTCATTTGTACATAATCATCAGTACGAGACAATCAAATTAGTAAGTATTGACTAAATGTCTATTTTGTCCATAGCACTATGATAGGTGTTCACTGGAATATAAAAAATAGTGGACATGGTCCTTGCCCACAAAGAGCTCACAACCTAGTTGCAGAATTCTGAGCTATACTCTAAGAACTATAACAATTTGGGGAGATGGAGAAGAGAGAAAGAATATTCTAGGCTGGAGCAGTAAAGCAAAAACGGTAAAGGCAAAAACAGGAAGGAGCATATATAAGGTTTATGTTGAGACGGGATAAGAAACAAGGCCAGGTGGAAACAGAATTAGAGGGCCTTCTGAAACTACACAGTAGGCAACAGCAAGCCATTGGAGATCTTTCAACAAAGGAGTACTGTTTTCACCTGCAAGCCTTGTGCTGGATGGACTGAAGCGAGGAAGCAACTAGAGGCAAGAGACCAGCTAAACTGTTGTAATCTAGAAATGACGTATGATCACCTGGCCTAGGATGGTAGCAAATGGAAATGGAAAAGAAGGTGTAAATTAAAAATGAAATGTAGTCCAGTGATATGCATGATTTAAAATCACTTTTTTCAATAGCTAAATTCCACATTTAAATCACAGGCACACCAGCAATTCCATTCCTATCATATCTATACAAAGACTTTTAGGAGAATGTTTATAGCAGCTTTACTCACAAGAGCCAAAACCCAGAAAGCAGTCCAGATGCCCATCAACAAGAGACTGGATAAGCAAACTGTGGTATATCCTTACAATGGAATAGTACTCGGCAATAAAAAGGAATGCACCATTGATAATGGGACAACATAGCTGAATCTCAAAAACACTATGCTAAGTGAAAGAAGCCTTACACATAATATATGATTCCATTTATGTGAAACTCTAGAACAAAAAAACTAATCTATAGATGAAAATAATATCAGAACACTGGTTGTGCCTGGGGAATGAATATGAGGATTGACTGGGAAGGGGCACTTCCTATATCTTTATAGGGGCTTCAGTTATATAGGCGTATGCATTTGTCAAAATTCATCAAATGGCACGCAAGATTTATATATTTCAATGTATATAACTTTTATCTTAAAAAGAATCAAATAAATATTGAACTCTGGCTAATGATATACATGTTGAAGTGTTTCCGGGTGAAATATACTTATGTCTGCAACTTTGAAATGCATAAAGAACTAAGAAGGATATCCATTTGATAGAAAGCTGGAGAAATGGACAAATAGGTGATAAAGCAAATACAGTAAAATGTAAATTGGAAAATATATGTGGTGTGTATATGGGTGTTCACTGTATAATTATTTTGACATTTTTCTGTTTGGAAATTTTTCATAATAAAATGTTGAAAAAAATTACAGACATAGCTTTAAAAGTTTAACAGACCCCTTCAGTTGCTGGTGAAATTACTTTGGCCATAAATTTTAACTTTCATTGAGGAAAACCTCTTTAATCTTAAGATATTTCTCTACCAAAATGCTTCAAACTTTCCATACCTGACAAACCATACTTTAACAAAATATTTCATAAATATCTAATTTTATGACATAAAATGGATAATATACCCACACAAAATGAACTTTTTATTCCTATGTAGATATCTTCAATACTAAAAATTTTCCACCTGAACTTTAATAAAGGCAAAATCAGAATATTATACCATACCATTAGATTTTAGGATCGACTGCCCATATTTTTAATACAGCAAAACCTTAGAATGACTTCATCAATGTTACATTTGCAATTTTATTTTTTTTATTATTTTTAAAATTTTTTTTGCGGTACGCGGGCCTCTCACTGCTGTGGCCTCTCCCGTTGCAGAGCACAGGCTCCGGACGCGCAGGCTCAGCGGCCATGGCTCACGGGCCCAGCCGCTCCGCGGCATGTGGGATCTTCCCGGACCAGGGCACGAACCCGCGTCCCCTGCATCGGCAGGTGGACTCTCAACCACTGCGCCACCAGGGAAGCCCACATTTACAATTTCAGTTCTAAAAATTACTCAAATAAACAACTGCTAAAATTTTTAGAATTAGAAATGACTCATAATTCCTAAATTTCTGTATCTCTTCCTACAAATAATCTCCTTCTTAATATTTATTATTTTTAAAAGGTATTCATTTTTTACCTCATGAGGTTTTATCGGCATTTAGCTTCCTAGAGTGATTTCAAAGTGCTATAAAAGAATTAAATAGACAAATTATAGGCCAATAGTACTAAACAGATACCTAGATGGTATCTCAAGTACTCATACCGTATATATTACTGATGACCCCCAGTAACACTTAATATACAAGAAGTTATCTTTCAAGGAAACAGCTCAATTATTATTTGGATTTCTAGCCAGATAGTAAGGAATTTGTGATTAAGAGCTATGTTCCATGGAAAAGTGAAAACCTTTTGGGGGGGCCTTGTTTCTTAGGCGCTTCAGCAAGCATTTCATAGAAATATGGAATACTGAATTAAATGTGACAACACACAAAATAAAAGTAGCAACCTGAAATCAGCTCACTGTATTTTAATTCTACCACAGCAAAACAGGTGGCCCACAATGACACATTACGGAAACTCACAAAGATTATAGAACTTCCTGCATTTGTCAAATGTTTATATCCCCCCCAAAGAATTTTTATTGAAGATATATATTAGAATGTCCTACAGCTTTCTTCAGCTTCTAATATGGCAAAACTCTTTCACTCCATGTCTTAGACGCAATGGGACTTTTGGATACTCCGGATTTTTAAAATTCTGCAATTGAAATTTCAATTCAGTCACCTTCTTCCAATGGAAGGGTTTTAGTGAGCAAGTGATTAAAAGCATTAAGTAACTCCTTTAAGTCACAAGAGTAATGAAGCTTCTGAATACGTCTAACCTGCAACAAGGTCAGAGCTTAGAGAGCAGGGAAAATTGACACATGATGCACAGCTATCTACCAAGTGGTTAGGACAAAACAAACAACTACTTCTCTCAGCCTCAAATAAAACAGAATTCTTTAATTCCAGATCTTATTATCAGGAATACTGCTGTGACCTTGTTGTGCTGAGTATTGAGGGGAGAAAACAAAACAGAAAATAAAAATGCAAATAAGCAGGCCCTGAAGAAAAATGCTGTTTACCAACTGCTTCAAGCCTACTGAGCCCTTCACTAACCACACTCCAAGTCACTACAGAATGTGACAGTGGGGACTCAAAATGGACAAAATGGAACCATGCACCACAATGCCCCCAGCTTCAGACAAAACCTCCCTCCCCTGAGCTAACAATCATTTAAGCAGAAAGCGGGAAAGGAGTCCCTTTTTGAGAACGTAACTACGTAGAGAATATCAGGAAACTCCACTACAGCAGTACTGTTCATCTGAGAACAAACTATTGTTCCATTCATATTGTGGCTTGGGTTAGTTTTCTGGAGGTTCAGTAGGGGGAAAAAAATCAATGCTAGGAATCCTTGAGAAGATATGCCCAACACTTATCAATATCATATCATCCTTTATAGGAAGCTTTTGCAAGTGATTAACATGCCATGCTCATCTGTCTATACAGTCAGCCCTCCGTATCCGTGGGTTCTGCATCTGTGGATTCAAGCAACCTCAGATCAAAAATATTTAAGGAAAAAATTGCAGAAAGTTCCAAAAAGCAAAACTTAAATCTGCTGCATGCTGGCAACTATTTACATAGGATTCACATTGTATTTATACCTATTTACATAGCAATCACATTGTATTAGGTATTATAAGTAATATAGAGATGATGTAAAATATATGGGCGAATTTGCATAGGTTACATGCAAATACTATGCCATTTTATATAAGAGACTTGAGCATTCACGGATCATGGTATCTTTGTGGGCTTCTGGAACCAATGTCCCGCAGATACCAAGGGACAACTGTACTCAAACACAAGACCCACCCAATTAAAGCACCCACCTTAGCTCAGGTCTGTAGCCCCTGGTAAAGAATGGAAGAGACAAGGTACAGAAAGAACCAACATCCAGAATGTATTTTTCTTTGTCTTGTAAATCCCCAGCTAAGTATGCATACAGAGGATCCAGGCACGTCTTAAGACAGTACAAAGGCAATCCAGGATGGGGCTGAGGAGAGCCTGGGGCTAGGAGTGGAGTGGTAGGGGGTCAATTCTCCTTCCACCCCCACTGCCACCACCACACTCCCAGCCACCACCATCTTTTCATCTTCACACTGCAGCAGCCTCCTGGCTGGTTTCCCTGGAGAAACTCACCCACCATTCTCTGTGCTGCAGCCAGAGTGATTTTTTTTTTTTTTTTTTTTTTTGCGGTATCCAGGCCTCTCACTATTGTGGCCTCTCCCGTTGCAGAGCACAGGCTCCGGACGCGCAGGCTCAGCGGCCATGGCTCACGGGCCCAGCCGCTCCGCGGCATGTGGGATCTTCCCGGACCAGGGCACGAACCCGCGTTCCCTGCATCGGCAGGCGGACTCTCAAGCACTGCGCCACCAGGGAAGCCCAGCCAGAGTGATTTTTAAAAATGTAAGTCTGATCATATTCTACCTCTTATAAGTGGCTTGACCTTGAGCAAATTACTCAGGGCAAAGTACTCAACCTCTGTATGCCTCAGTTTCCCCACCTGTGAAATGGGTATGTAGTTCCAGGGCTCTTCTGAGAATACTGAGCTAATCATTTCTCAACAACTAAGAAGAGTAAGTAACACAGGTAAGGACTAAATAACTATCTGCTGTTATTATTCCATCACCCACCTACCCCTCTGCCTTAAAAACATCTCAAAGGCTTTCTTTGCTCTGAAGTTCAACCTAATTAATATGACCTATAATTAATGTTCACTGCTCCACTTGATCCCACTCAACCAACTCACCAGTTTCATCTCAAGTCATCCTCCTTCTCACCACTCCCTAGCAACACTGGCCTTCTTTCAGTTTCTGAAGGGGCAATCCTCCTTCCTACCACAACACCTTTGTACCTGTGGCTCCCCCACCTGAACGCTTCTGTCCCACACTTCACTTGGCTAATTCCTGTGCATCTCTCTGATCTCAACTTAAATGGTGGTCCTTAGGGACCACCTCCCTGATCTCCCACTCCACACTAGATACCCACATTATGATCCCTCATAGCACCCTTTGTAAGTACTGAAAACAAGTAACGTCACTACGCTGTGCTTTCAGCTTAATGTCTGTCTCCTCCATTAGAACGTGAGTACTGTGCACTGAGGAACCCCCACTGTCTTATTCGTCAGTTTATCCTCAGACCTTGACATAGGACCTGGCATAGGGGAGCACTCGATAAATATGTATTTAATGAAAAACAGTCCTCCTTTCACTCACACTCCCTCTCTAGTCACTTCTCTGCGGGAGGTGAGGAACAGAAAACAGTACGGTGCCATAGCATGGATGCCGTGCCATCTCTCCTCTGCTCACTCATCCCTTTCCTCTCTTCTTGCACCTTCCTCCTTTCTATCACCCTTCGCAGCTGTCCCTTCATTCCTCCCTCTTCTAAGGTTTCCTCTCTCCTCCATCTCCTTCCAGCTGGCCACCACCCAACTGTCATGTAAGACCCTGACCCTTAACCACAAACTGCCTGTAATGAAAGGCACTATTTACATTAAAACCAGAGCTGTGGCGAGAATGTGGTGGGCACTGTATTATCACAGGGAACAGAATTTCAGTATCTCCAAAGAAGGAGCATAAACAGTTATATTAGCAGAGGTGATTTTTTTATTGCTGCTACTTGACTACCACTTGGCTCACCTCCCAAACAACATGTCAAACCACTGTAAACACAGTCCTTATTTAGGGCTGCAGAAAGAAGCAGAGTTATGTCAGATGCAGAAATAGCCCAGAATGTCTGAGTGGAAAGAGCATAGCATTTGAATGCTCAGAACCTGTGCTTGAGACCAGCACCCTGGGCAACTCTGTTAGCTACCTGACCTTGAACAAGTCATTTAACCTCACTGAACTTGTTTCCTCACCTATTATATAGAGGTGATAATAACACCTATCTCACAGGGTTTCTAAGAAATCAAATGAAGCATGTGGTAAAACATTTATTCAATTATAAGATGCTCCACACAGATATTTGGTTGATTACTGAGGTCTAACATTTCAATTTAATTCTCCTTTAAGTCTCACTAATGATAGTCAATAAAAGTTAACAGAAAATAATGATCTAAACCTAAAGTGTTTAATAATTCTTAGTGGGATCATGTATATATTTGTTTACCTCGTGAAATCTTATTCACTTTATTAATTTTACTATTTTTATTTTACATTTTAAACCTATAACTTGCCTGTTTCTTCTACCATATCGCTGTTTTCACTTTCTTTGAAACTGGTTTTATGCCTGATCCGATGTTCAACCATGATTCCTGTACTCTTCTACAACTTCCTAAGAAGGATTTTATCCAGTCCTGTTGGTTAAATACATTCAAATTTAATCATATTTCCCTAACCAGATTATAACTAAGCACTTTATTTATATGTTTTTATACTTACATTCACCCTAACTTTCTTGTTCCTATTTATATATATTTCCACTTATATTCACCTTAAGTTTCTTGTCCCTATTTATACATATCTGAACTTTGGTACATAAATAGCAAGCACAACTTTTTTGCTCTACTTCAAATGACAGTGCTCCCACTTTGGACAAATAGTAGAAACACTCTAGAGATTCATTCAGTTCCAAAATATTTTTTTTAACATCTTTAATAGAGTATAACTGCTTTACAATAGTGTGTCAGTTTCTGCTTTATAACAAAGTGAGTCAGTTATACATATACATATGTCCCCACATCTCTTCCCTCAGTTCCAAAATATTAACTAACTAAATATCCTATATATATATGGAGCTTTTCTAGGCATATTACAGTTACTAATCAAAATAACTGGTCACAGTTCCACTTGTGATAAAAGTTCACAAAATAAATTTTAAAACACAGCTTCCAATTCATAAAACAGAAATCTTCATGAAATTATAACAGTGTTAATACTTTTGTAATTTTGTTCATACTATTGACTATTATTTGGTCATCCCTTTCCACTCAGTAGGAAGCCAATTTCAACATACAGAAATAACCTGGTATGCTTAATCTCTCAATGTGAGAGCTGTAAGTATGACAAACATTATATTTCACTCACTATAAACGGGTTCTTATCTACCTATATAAGTAAGAAATTTGAATTCCAAAAGATCGTTTTTAAGTTGCATAATTCATTATCGTGTTTATCATTATTTTAACACCTAAGTGACCACAATCTACTAACCACCAACAGGGCTTCTATCAATCTATGAGCAATAAACACAAAAATACTATTTCTTGGTCATTTTGAGGAAAATAATCAAAAATTTCCTATCATTTATCATACATTCACTTCTATTTAAACACATACCTATTGTTTATTCTACATATTCTTTGAGCACCTGAACACAAGCATTATTGAAATGGTATTACTATTTTGAAATATTGGATAATTCTCCACTAATCTCATTTGGTGATGATCTTACTGGTGGTTGGGTAGCTTGATGCTTTGCTTCTAGTTAAACCTCCTCTTTGGTTTTAAAAACACCACTATTTTGACTTACTCTTAAGTTCTCTCACATTAAAATGGAACACTTTCTAGTCTAGCTTGATACATTATACTAGCTTAAAAGATTGTATTATGCTAATCCAAAAAACTGAAAAATTACCTTATAGCCTATGGTCTTCCTATAATAAAGAATTTCCTTTTCGAGGAGCTCAAATAAGCGTGGTGGGAAAAACTGAAAATCCTGAATATTTGGCTGTTTTGGAGGTCGTGGAGCCTGCGGGGGAGAAAATGCATTACATATATATTTGTTTTCAGTACATGAAGTAAATATACTTATCTTTTATTATTTCTTTTATATATAGAAAAATAAATACAATGGAATCCATTTATATGGCTGGAGCATATCAAGTACTTTTCTGTATTGTTATATTTTAGGGACTAAGATTTAGCACTAATGTAAGTAAATCTGAATCAGAGACCACGTTACAAGAGAATTCTACTGTAGGACATAAAACCTGGCCTCATACTGCTTTACCTTTGGAATCTTTGGCTCACTAACACGTAAAGCCTCTCTGAAGTAGGCATCCACTGCATAGTTGGCTTTGCGTTCTCGTTTGGGAGGTTCAATCCATTCCACCATTCCAAGCTATACATGAAAACAAGAATGAGGAGTTTAATAATTCCAAATTGTTTTATAAATATCAAGCACATCAAGGTTGTAGAAGTGTAAGAAAACCAAAGCCATTAGGAAGAATCAAACCCTGTTTTGTAAAACTCTAATTGGAAAAGATACATGCACGCCTAAAGAATCTGAAAAAGAAATAACTGCATCACTTTGCTGTACAGTTGAAACTAACACAATATTGTAAATCAACTATACTTCAGTTAAAAAAAAACTTGCTTTATAAGTCACAGTTATATATCCCAACTTCCAAAACCTCATACTGTATACCAAGTTTAGGTGCAAGTGCAAGGATGGTTTTCTTTTTTTTTTTAAGTAAGTTTGAAACTTAGCTCTTCCTTAGTGATTGAGAAGAATTTGCGTAATCTGGTTAATATTTTATGTCAAAATAAATAAATAGCGTCTAATATAGGAGGAAGACTAATATTGATTCTGGTAATTGTGTTAAGTGTATGAATTAGAAAGTAGCTGAAAGGCATAAATAATGAATATCAACATGACAGCCACATATCCCTTCAAATCAAGAGAAATTTTAAAATAAGACCTCTTGGTAAGGTAGCTGTGGGAAAAGCCAGTGGAATCAGAGAGACCTGAATTTGAAACCAGGTTCTGCCACTTTACCAACTGTATAACTTTGAAGAAATTATTTTCTCCATCTGTAAAATGGGAATAATAATAATACCTACTCTGAGGATTAAATGTGACCATATATGTGAAAGCATTAGGTAAACTGCCAAGAGTTAAATGTAAGTTATTATTAAATATCCAAAGTGGTGTGAACAATGATTTGGTAGCCTTACAAAACTTTACCCCAATATCAGCTAGAAAATGCAATTTAAAAGTCAATATACAAAAGTGACAATATAAAGTTCTGGAGTCTGTAGGTATGCTTTTCTAGTTCAGATATTTTTCTTGATTTCACAGTGCCTAGCCTACTACTTTTACACAAAAGAGGCCATTAATCTATTGGGCTGGCTAAAAGTTTTGTTTGGTTTTTGCTGTAAGATGGCTCTAGTAGCACTTAGTTGTCTTTAACTTCATTTGGAATAATTCTGTTAGATTGTATGTGACAGCTGTCATATCAGCATGCATTTAAAAAAAAAGACATCAAAATTGGTGAATTTTTGTGTAGCCATTTTAACATTGAAGATGGAAGAAAAAAAGCAACATTTCCAGCATATTATACGTTATTTTTCAAGAAAGGTAGAAGCGCAAAAAAAAAAATTTGTGCAGTGTATGGAGAAGGTGCTGTGACTGATCGAAGGTGTCAAAAGTGGTTTGCGAAGTTTCGTGCTGGAGATTTCTCACTGGACGATGCTCCACAGTCAGGTAGACCAGTTGAAGTTGATAGCGATCAAATCGAGTTATTGAGAACAATCAACGTTTATACTGTGCGGGAGGTAGCCAACATACTCAAAATATCCAAATCAAGCACTGAAAATCATTTGCACCAGCTTGGTTATGTGAATCGCTTTGATGTTTGAGTTCCACATAAGTTAAGCGATAAAAACCTTCTTGACCATATTTCCGCTCTACTTAAACATAATGAAAATGTTCCATTCTTAAAACAAATTGTGATGGGTGATGAAAAGTGGGTACTGTACAGTAATGTGGAATGGAAGAGATCGTGGGGCAAGTGAAATGAACCACCACCAACCACACCAAAGGTCAGTCTTCATCCAAAGAAGGTGATGTTGTGTATATGGTGGGATTGGAAGGGAGTCCTCTGTTATGAGCTCCTTCTGGAAATCCAAACGATTAATTCCAACAAGTACTGCTCCCAATTAGACCAACTGAAAGCAGCACTCGATGATTAGTCAACAGAAAATGCATAATCTTCCGTCAGGGCAACACAAGACCGCATGTTTCTTTGAGGACCAGACAAAAACTGTTACAGCTTGGCTGGGAAGTTCTGATTCATCTGCCGTATTCACCAGACATTGCACCTTCAGATTTCCAATTATTTTGGTCTTTACAAAATTCTCTTAACGGAAAAAATTTCAATTCCCTGGAAGACTGTAAAAGGAACCTCGAACAGTTCTCTGCTCAAAAAGATAAAAAGTTTTGGGAAGATGGAATTATGAAGTTGCCTGAAAAATGCCAGAAGGTAGTGAAACAACAGGGTGAATACGTTGTTCAATGAAGTTCTTGGTGAAAATGAAAAATGTGTCTTTTATTTTTACTTAAAAACCGAAGGCACTTTTTGGCCAATACAATACAATTAATGGTCCCACTCTATTTGACCTCATCTACAGGCTGAGTTCTAACCTTGTTATCACATTTTAAGAGTGGATGATAAACTAAGATGACTAGAATGGTTAGAAATCATAAACTCTGTGTCTAGGGAAGTAAAGACTAAAGACAAAATGGTGGCATCCACATATGGAAAAGTCTATCAGATAGAAAAAAATGTTCTTTGTTGATCCATAAGATTAAAACCAACATGGAAAGTCACAAGAAAGTAGATTGCTACTCAATATAATTTAACAAATATGTCTTAAGTACCTATTTGCAAGTGTCAAGGATACAAAAGTGAATAAAACAATCTCTTCCACCAAGGAGCTTATAAGCCAAATAAGAAGTATTTTGAGGTACTTCCCTGGTGGCACAGTGGATAAGACTCTGTGCTCCCAATTCAGGGGGCCCAGGTTCGATCCCTGGTCAGGGAACTATATCCCACGTGCATGCTGCAACTAAGAGTTTGCATGCCACAACTAAGAGTTTTTTGCATGCTACAACTAAGAAGCCCACCTGCCTCAACTAAGGAGCCTGTGTGCCACAACTAAGACCCGGTGCAACCAAATAAATAAATTTTTTTAAAAAAATAGAAGTATTCTGAGAACCAGAGAATATAACACAGTGAAATGAAATATCCTGAATAAGAATCCCAACATGACCGAGTTCAACCAGAGGTTGGATGGGGGGAAGAAAAAATAAACAGAGGCTAGATATCTGTCCTAGATGTTATCAATGGGATTTCTTAATCACAAACAAGGTTAGACTAAATGTCTCTTTTACCTCTAAAAGTTCACGAGATGGATAATGTGAGTTATGTAAGATGATGAGTTTTGCTTTGTTCTTCCCCTCAGATGGGTTAATGTGAGATGACAGTAATAGAAAAGTTTTTTTTGTTGTTTTTTGGGGGGTTTTTTGCAGTACGCGGGCCTCTCACTGTTGCAGCCTCTCCCATTGCGGAGCACAGGCTCCGCACGTGCAGGCTCAGCGGCCATGGCGCATGGGCCCAGCCGCTCCGTGGCATGTGGGATCTTCCCGGACCGGGGCGCGAACCCGTGTCCGCTGCATCGGCAGGAGGACTCTCAACCACTGCGCCACCAGGGAAGCCCGAAAAGATATTTTTTAATAACCAATATTTATTTGTCTCAATTGGAATGAAAAATCAATAATAACTTTCTAAAAGTAATGTATTTGGCCATTTAACCTATACTTGTTTGAAGGTTTAGATATTCAAATTTGAAATAAGTGTTAAAGGCCAATTCCTGGACTTTCAAAAACAGAATAAAGCATGCTAAATTAGTTTGTTTTAGATAAGACTACATTAATACTAACTTATTCAGGCTAATTTATTCAGAATCAACTTCAGTCATTATGACTTAATTCACCAGGTATGGTTATAAACTAATGCAACTGGTTTGACAAATCTTATATAAAAATCTACCTCACTGTGCAATTTCCATATGTATGAACAACATTCTTGCAGGTTTTCAATTCTCTTCAAAGGACAGTATGAACTTATTTTATGAACCTATCTAGAAAATATGGAAAGACATAATAAAAATATAAGTTCAACTCAGAATATTCAGAAAAAAATCTGATTTAGTCAGTCAATAATAAAAGTCATCATAATTGTTACCATTAAAATTTCTTTATATCTGTACATCATTATTTTGCTAGAATTAGAAACACAGGAAAACTTGTTATGTTAGAAATGGACAAATATTTTACTAAGCCTAATTTTCCGCTAAGAAAGTAGGTAGGAAGCACCACTGATATTTAGACTTTTCACTGTTACTTTATAAAACACTTATAATAAGCCCATGGGAATAATTGTAAAATTAATAAAATTCATATCACATAATGAGATCTAAAAAGCATATTAGGAAGGCAGTTTGCACTCTGTGCATGCAGGCTATCACCTCCATCTCCTCAGAGTAAGCCATAAGTAGTCTGAATTGAGGTTATAGATAAAAGTAACCAGAAATAATGACAGCAACAAAGCATTATCAACATACTAGTTGCAATGCAAATTAAAATGGCTCACCTCTGATTTTTCAGTAAAATCAATACCCAAGAATAAGCTTTTTTATTTTAAAAAATTCATTCTGTCAGTTAAAAAATATAACAGCTTTATAGAACAATTTGAGTAACAAAATAAAAATGATAGAATTGTATTATAACTCAAAAAATAACTCTCCTTGAGTCCATGTTGATATAAATAAAAGAGTACATAAATAAATGGGGAGAAGGGACAGCTCTTCCTTACAGAAAAATCCCAATTAATAAATGTAGATGGAATGAAGGAAATACAAAATTACCGTTAAGTAAACACCGCAATAACTATTGCAGGCAAACTCCACCAAGAGATGCTAAAACCAGTGGGCAAAAATTTGAGGCGTATCTCCCCCCACCAAGATACTTATCAATTACAAAGGGAAAAATGGGAACTCTACAGTGGAAAAAGCCAGCAGACATCACCTCAACAAAGTGACTAAGGTTACTGTCCCCAGTAACATGACATAGTGATGTCATATGTTCCCTGGTATGATGTACTGAGAAAGACGTAACATCCCTTCCAACACATTCTTGCTAAAGATGCATAATGTCAATCAAATCATGAAAAAAATGCCGAACAACCCCAAAGTGAGATTCAAACTACAAGACAACTGAACAATACTCTTCAAGAGGGTCAAGGTCATGAAAAACAAAGAAAGACTGAGAACTATCACAGATTAGAAGAGACCAAGGAGACACAGCAACAAAATGCAATGTGGGTCAAGAGAATGAGAAGACAAGCCACAGACTGGGAGAAAGTGTTTGCAAAAGACATATCTGATAAGAGACTATTATCCAAAATATACAAAGAACCCTTAAAACTCAACAATAAGGGCTTCCCTGGTGGCGCAGTGGTTGAGAATCTGCCTGCCAATGCAGACGGCACAGGTTCGAGCCCTGGTCTGGGAAGATCCCACATGCCATGGAGCAACTGGGCCCGGGAGCCACAATTACTGAGCCTGCGCGTCTGGAGCCTGTGCTCCGCAACAACAGAGGCCGCGATAGTGAGAGGCCTGCGCACCGCGATGAAGAGTGACCCCCACTTGCCACAACTAGAGAAAAGCCCATGCACAGAAATGAAGCCCCAACCCAGCCATAAATAAATAAATAAATAAATACATTGTGGGGAAAAAAAAAAAAAAAAAACTCAACAATAAGAAAACAACCATTCTGATTTTTAAATGGGCAAAAGATCTGAGGAGACACTTCCCCGATGAAATATACAGACGGCAAATAAGCAAATGAAAAGATGCTCCCCATCATATGTCATCAGTGAAATGCAAACTAAAACAAAGACATACTACTACACACCTACTAAAATGGCAAAAATCCAGAACACTGTCAACACCAAATGCTGGTGAGAATGTGGCACAACAGGAACTCTCATTCACTGCCCACGGGAATGTAAAATAGTATGGCCACTTTGGAAGACAGGTTGGCAGTTTCTTACAAAATTAAACATACTCTTACCATACAATCCAACAATCGTGCTCCTTGGGATTTACCCAAAGGAGTTGAAAATCTAGGTCCACACCAAAACCTGCACATAAATGTTTATGGCAGCTTTATTCATAATTATCAAAACTTGGAAGCAACCAAGATGTCCTTCAGTAGATAAATGCATAAATAAGCTATAGTACATCCAGAAAATGGAATATAACTCAACACTACAAAGAAATGAGCTATCAAGCCATGAAAAGACATGAAGGAACTTTAAATGCATATTACTAAGTGCAAGAAGCCAATGGGAAAAGGCTACATACTGTATGATTCCAACTATATAATATTCTGGAAAGGGCAAGACTATGGAGAAAGTGCAAAGATCAGTTGTTGCTAGGGGTTGACGGGAGGGTGGGATTAACAGGCAGCACACAGAGGGTTTTTAGGGCAGTGAAACTATTCTGGATATCATAATGGCAGATACCAGTCATTTATACATTTATCCAAACCCACAGACTGTACAACACCAAAAGTGAATCCTAATGTAAACGATGGACTTTGAATGATAATGATGTCAGTGTAGGTTCGACTGGTGCGGGATATTGACAGTGGAGGAAGCTGTTGGGGGGAGGCAGATGGAATTGGGAAGTCTTTGTATTTTCCACTTGATTTTGCTGTGAACCTAAAACTGCTCTTAAAAATAAAACTCTGTTTTTAAAAACTGCAATGTGGGATCCTGGATTATAAACCCTGGAACAGGGAAAGGACATCAGGGGGAAAACATGTTAATTTCCTGGACTTGATCACTGTAATATGATTAAGTAAATTGTTAACATTAGGGGAAGCTGAGTGAAGGATATATGTGAACTCTTTACTAGTTTTTGCAATAAAGTCTGAAGTCATTTAAAAATTAAAAGTTTTTAAAATTACAGCCATAATTTCAGTTTAAACAGACAAAATAAATAAAATTCCCATTTCTTCAAGAGACCTTTGTTGTCCATGAAGTATATTACAAGGCATTCTTTTATAAATAGACCACCTGTAACAAAGTCCTTCTGGCATTTAAGTAACTATATGTTAACAATAATATTATTACTAATATAATTAATACTAAGTGCTACATATTTTGTTCTAATTACTCTATAATGTAATTACTCCAACCTCCATTTGATAGGTGAAAAAACTGATTATCCAAAGTCACTTAATTATGGTTACCAAAGGGGAAAAGAGGGGAAGGATAAATTAGGAGTTTGGGATTAACATATACACACTACTACATATAAAATAGGTAACCAACAAAGACCTACTGTACAGCACAGGGAAGTATACTCAATATTTTGTAATAACCTATAAGGGAAAAGAATCTGACAAAAATACATATGTATGTATAACTGGATCGCTTTGCTGTACACCTAAAAGTAACACAACATTGTAAATCAACTATACTTCAATAAAAGAAAAATTTTAAGTCAATTAGTGATCGAGTTGTGATTTCAGCTTTAGAACCCAGGAACTCAACCACATCCTATACTGCTTCTCAAAAACAAAAGTGGTGGTAGTGGTAGTAGCAGCAACAGCAAAAATGATGTTGATGGTTGTGGTAATAATAATAATAATAAACCAGCCCTTAGATAAGATCATTTTGACATACATCACTTTCACTCTATAGCACAGTATTGTGATAGGTAAGTGCCAGTGTTTTGTTAAATATATAATTGTTACGGGAAAAAATGCTAATTTGAGAATCTAATGGTTGAGGGTAAAAAGTTACCTTCTGTTTTTCTCTATAATCTTCTCCTTCAAACTTGTACAAACTTTGTTCAGTGTCCATTCTAAAATTTCTCAGAGAAGACTCTCCCATTTTCTGCAAGCGTTCATTCATCTCTGCAGTCTAAAGTTGAATGCATTGAAATTAGAAAATTATCGCTGAATTACTTATAAAAATCTATGGATTTTCTATCTTTTTAAAAGTCAGGTTTTGATATGAAATATGCAGTCTGTTAATTTACAAGGTAATAATGCAATGTTAACATCAAACTTGAATATAAATTTAATTTGCCCCAAGTATTTTAAATACTTAAATGGCTCTTAAGTGTTCTCACTTAGGCTTTCTTTAAAATCTTTTGTCATTGAAAATGTAGCCATATTATAATTTCTGCTGCATAATTTTAATGGGACACATGGCTAATGCTAAAACAAAGGCAAACTTGGATTAAACAACACATTTGCACACTAACATGAAACACAGTAACACAAGATTGTTCAAATTCCAACATATGACCTCAGCTACATGAAAAGGTACTAAATATCACTAATCGTCAGGGAAATGCAAATCAAAGCTACAGTGAGATATCACCTCACACCTGTTAGAATGGCCATCATCAAAAAGTCTACAAATAATAAATGCTGGAGAGGATGTGGAGAAAAGGGAACCCTCCTACACTGTTGGTGGGAATGTAAATTGGTTAAAGCAATGTAGAAAACAGTATGGAGGTTCCTCAAAAAATTAAAAACAGAGCTACCATATGATCCAGCAATTCCAAATTCCACTCCTGGGAATTTATTTGAAGGAAATGAAGACACTAACTTGAAAAGATACCTACCTGCACCCCCAAGTTCGTTACAGCACTATTTACAATAGCCAAGACATGGAAACAACCTAAGTGGCCATCGATGGATGAATGGATAAAGAAAATGTGGTGTAAATGTATACAATGGAACACTACTCAGCCATTAAAGAGAAGGAAATCCTGCCATTTGAGACAACGTGGATGGACCTTGAGGCTATTATGGTAAATGAAATAAGTCAGACAGAGAAAGAAAAATACCATATGATCTCACTGATATGTGGAATCTAAAAATAAAGAAAACCTAACTCATAGACCCAGAGAACAGATTGGCTGGTTGCCAGAGGTGGGGGGGTGGAAGGTCAGTTATAAAATAAATAAGTGCTGGGGCTATCATATAAATGTATGGAGATATAGCCTCAGAAACAAAAAATAGTCTGAAAAGTAAATTTGACCAATTTACAGGAAATACAGTACATAAGTGAACATGGTAAAATACCCCGTGGGGATGGAATCAGCAAAATCTAGACTGTGAGCAACTCAAAAGGCAAACAATCCAGTTTCTTCACCAAATAAATTACAAGGGAAATAAGACATAAATGGAGGGAGAACCTACAGATTAAAAAAGATACACATGACATATCAGCCAATGACAATGTATGTATAGACCTTATATGCATTCTGATTTTAAAAAAAAGTTTTAAAGAAGCTTAGCTACTTCTGAGATAATTGGAAATTTGAATTATAATTGGATTTTTGCTGTTGAAGAATTATTGGGGTTTTTCAGGTGGGACAATGCCATCATGGTTATGTTTTTAAAGAGTTCTTATATTTTAGAAATACATAGTGAAATATTTACAGCTGAAATGATATGGCTGAGATTTGCTCCCAAATAATCCAGGAAGGGGGAAGATGAACTGGGGCTGTGAATGGGGCAGGACTGGTTGATGGTTGTTGGAAACAGGTGATAAGTACATGGGGGCTCATTACACTATTCTGTCTACTTTTGCTTATGTTTGAAATTATCCATAATAATTTGTGAAAAAAGGTAAATTCAACACAAAATTGCAATATTCTGAAACAGCTTATTATACTTTAACAAATAATGCTTTAATATTTTATAAAATGTTCACAAAAGTTTCAGTTAACACAGAAATTATCAGTAGATAATTTCTAATCCCATGCAAAAAAGTCACAAAAATGCAGTCCTGATACAAGTGATTAAACACAACACTTTTTGGGCTTTTAAGTAGAGTAAATACCAATATTATAAGCATGAGATATAAGGTCACTCAATTTTAAACTCTGGTTCTTACTCTTCTCACCAAAAATTAAACTAAAAAAAACCTCTAAATTATCCCTGGATATAAATCTACAAATTCTTAGAACATGAGTCATTTGAAACATGCATTTGAAACAACACACTACAATAATCATGCTGAAGTAAACTGATGTTAAAGCAATCCATCATGAAAACAAAATGCCATTTTAACTAACCTTCTTTTCCCCTCTTTCCAGAAGAGTTGTAATGTCTTCATCTGTCAGCTCACTTTCTTTAGAAGCAAAAACATGGGTGGCTCCATGACGTATCATTTGTAACATTTCCTCTTTTGCCATCTTGTTAGACTGTTGGTCAATAAGTCTTCCTGATAATAAAAATAAAAGTTGTATATATTGAATGATATTCCAGAGAAAGCATAGCATATTAGTTCTAATCAGAAACTACTACATTTAAACATAAGTAAAACTTTAGTGAGCTTTAAAGTAATTTTTTTTTTTTTTTTTTCCTTGCGTTATGCGGGCCTCTCACTGCTGTGGCCTCTCCCATTTGCGGAGCACAGGCTCCAGACGCACAGGCTCAGCGGCCATGGCTCACGGGCCCAGCCGCTCCGCGGCATGTGGGATCCTCCCGAAACGGGGCACGAACCCGCGTCTCCTGCATCGGCAGGCGGACTCTCAAGCACTGCGCCACCAGGGAAGCCCTAAAGTAATTTTTTAAATGAACAACCCTGCAAGTTTTTCTTCTACCATACCTTCTATTTCAATATGAATTTCCTTCTATAAAATTCAGTTAAAACATAGGACAGAAACATTTTTTCATGTTCAAACTTCATTTCTCAGATCAAATTGTTCTGTATGAAAAGGCACCCTGTAATACATGTTTAAAAATTTTTAAACCAAACATTTTATCTGCTAAATAATACCAAGTACTTCAAAAGACATGCCACTGACATTCAGCTATAAGCTAGTGATGTTCAAGTACCTACTCCATATACTGAATGCCAGGTTTCAAAATAGGCAGATTTAAATTAGCATTTTTTTTTATTTGACTTTTTTCTTTTACTAAGTTTGCAGATTTTGGTCAACTTTCATTAAAAGTAATCTCCTCTGAAGAAAATTGCACGTGTTTTTCAAAAAAAACACCTAATTCAGTTTACACGTATAAATACCTTGTTGTATGACAATTGAGTCAAGTCTCAGTTTTATCTCAGCTCTTTCAACAATCCTTTCTTCAACGGTGTTGTCGGTGATGAGGCGAAATACATGTACTGGCTTCTTCTGACCGATACGATGTGCCCGATCCTAGTAGAAAAAATCCTAATATAAGACATTGGGTATTCTGGATAAAATGTATGGTACAGCCAGCTTATGCTATAAAATTCTGAAAATAAAAATTAGTTCCTGATCTCTCTAGACCTGCCATTTTTGAAACGAGGGTAAAGAATATTAAGAATATCTAGAGACCCCTGGGAACACAGAAATCTGCAAATATTCTGCCGTACCATTAATGGAAATTTCCAGAAGGACAACAGACAAAACCCCTTTAAGATGAGGACTAAAGAGAGCTGAAAGCTTCTGGATTAAGTTACTAGGTAACTTTAAGCCATTAAATACAAACATCTTCCACACTAGCAAGGAGTTTTTTAAGTGAGGGGCAAAGTAGTTAATAAGGGTTGCTTTGGTGGCAAAAGTCAGCTTTCTCTCATCAGCAAGCAGTTCTTTCTGTTTACTGAGGCAATTCAGGGATCTGTAGTAAAGGGTCATAAAAATTAATGGGCTATTAATACCCTTACTGTATGGTCTTCAACTGGTCCTATGGTTTACAGTTGGTAAGGGTGTGACAGGTGGCAAGTTCTGATAACATATAAACAGCTAGGGGGAGTGTTTTTGTTTTTGTTTTAAACATGTTTATTGGAGTATAATTGCTTTACAGTGGTGTGTTAGTTTCTGCTTTATAACAAAGTGAATCAGTTATACATATACATATGTCCCCATATCTCTTCCCTCCTGCGTCTCCCTCCCTCCCACCCTCCCTATCCCACCCCTCTAGATGGTCACAAAGCACCGAGCTGATCTCCCTGTGCTATGCGGCTGCTTCCCACTAGCTATCTATTTTACGTTTGGTAGTGTATATATGTCCATGCCACTCTCTCACTTTGTCTCAGCTTCCGCTTCCCCTTCCCCGTATCTTCAAGTCCATTCTCTAGTAGGTCTGTGTCTTTATTCCCATCTTGCCCCTAGGTTCTTCATGACCTTTTTTTTTTTTTTTTTTTTTTTACCAGCCACTATGGAGAACAGTATGGAGGTTCCTTAAAAAACTAAAAAGAGAACTACCATACGACCCAGCAATCCCACTACTGGGCATATACCCTGAGAAAACCATAATTCAAAGAGTCATGTACCACAATGTTCATTGCAGGGGGAGTGTTTTTAAAACACAAGAAGCTGCCAGGGCAAATAGGTGAAGGGAGGAGGCTGGTCGAGAAAAAGAAAATCAAAGAAACAGGGTTCAAAACAGCCCTTGTACTAAATATAAAAACACTAGAGCCAGTAACAGTTTCAACACAGCACACTGAGAGAGAATGCAACACCCCTACACATATTTACATTTCAAACTCAAATCAGTAAATCGTGAAAGATCAGCTATCCTCTAACACTTTTAAGGAAATAAAGTGTCACCAGTAAGTTTTCCAGTTCAGTAACACTGTAACTTACTGGGGCTTACTCCAACTTAGTCCCATCAAACATGCAGTTTGGTACCTGAAGCAGTAACAATTATGCCAAAGCATGTGGATTTTAAAATGTCCCAATGGTCAATATTTTCAATGCTCTATTATAAAAGAAAAGGGACGACTTCTAAGCTCTGCCTCATTGGCATATGACTTTAATCGTTTCCAAAGACAGTCAGTTGTCCCATAAATTCCTGGGATTTTGAATGCATAGCTATGTTGTATCTTTTTACTTCTGAAATTATATATATCTCAAAACTTGAGTCACAGTGACTCAAGTTGTAGCTCTAGTTCAATAAATGATACCATAATGAAAGGTAAGAAAAGCTCCTTGAATCTTTTTTAAACATAGAGTAGTTTCTGATGGTGTCCTTAGGTAGCAAATGTTTTCCTGGAATATATTCCTATGTTACCTTTTTACCTTCTTGCCCCAATTGTTTTATAACAGAAATTAAAATCCTATCTCTCCCAATTTCAGTGCTAAGGATTTTAATATATTTAGTTGTTAAGGAAAATAATACTGAAAGACTAATTTTTAAACCCTTTTCATTAAAACATGTATGTGCCCTCTTCAATATTTAGGAGTGGGAAAAAATGACATTTCTGTTTCATGATAAAAGCCAAAATCAACACACAAATGCTATAGTTGGGCTTGGGGTGTATTTGTTTTTGTTTTGTTTGTTTTTTGCAATTAGCACAGCAACTTTGTTTTCCAGAAAAATCTATTTTAACATCTACAAAACCCCCCAAAGATTGTTGCTACTCTTTTATCATAAATTACCTTTGTGCTGTATAAATAACAATAGTTTTCTGAGCTAAGGTAAATTTCTGATATCATTAAAGATTACTAACCATAGCTTGTAGATCAACCTGTGGATTCCAGTCTGAGTCATATAGTATAACCACATCAGCACTTGCCAAGTTAATTCCAAGACCTCCAGCCCTGGTACTCAGCATAAAGATGAATTTGCTACTATTAGGAACATTAAAGGCCTCTATTGCTTCCTTTATTTAATTGACAGGAGATGGAAGAAAAAGAGAGAAAAATCAAATTATATTACCAGAGTCCTTAAGAAAGAAAGAAACATTTTAACATGCATGCTCAAAACCCCACTTTGTAATATTCTTCCACCTTCAAAAATATTTAAGCATCTATCTATAAACTGTACTATGTGTACAGTAAAAAGTGTATTACATAACGTTCCTAACCTTTGGAAGCTCACATCAATAAAAAGAACAATCACGAAGACAAATTTAACTAAGCAAGTAATCAATCATTTAAATTATTTTAAAATAATAATAGTGAAAATGTTTTAATTGAGTGGGAGCTAAAATATATCTAGGGGGTAAAATGTCAGATATCTCAACTTCATTCCCATTAATTTATGAAGAATTAATAAAGAAGGTATAGAAGACCAACCAAGAGAGATAAAAGTTTAGAAATGGGAATGAGAGCAATAGACAGAGGGGACAGTAAGTAGATTTATTTCCATATGGTGAAAAGGAGCAAACAGGGAAGTAATGAGGAAAATCAGGAAGGTAATCCAAGGATATTCAGTGAAGAGTCTTAAAAATTAATAGGATGTTAATATCCTTGCTATATAAAGATCTCATACAAATTAATTAGAAAGAAACACTAAGACCGCAATAGAAAAATGAGAAAAAAAAAGGACAGTACACAAAAGAACAAGTACGAATGGCTAATAAACACAAGAATAATGTTCAATCTCACTAGTAATCAAGTAAATGCAAATTAAAACAACATAATACCATTTTTTAAAGATTAAAAAAATGATATACTCAATGTTGACGAGGGGGCGGTGAGACGGGCACTCTCATACATTGCTGCTGGGAGTGTAAATTGGTACAACCTTTCTGGAAAGCAATTTGGCAATATGCATCAAGAGTCTTAAAAGTGTTCATACCCTTTGACCCAGTAATTCCACTTCTAGGAATTTATCCTAAGGAAATAATCAGAGATGGGCACAAAGATTTATGTATAAGGACTTTTACTTAAGCATTATTTATAATAGTGAAAAATTGGAAACAACCTGAATGATCAACAATAGGGGGATAAATTATTTATTGTATGTCCACAGGATGAAATATTACACTAAAATTATTTTTACAATGATATTTTTTACTGATATAGGAAAGTACAATGTAATGTTGAGTAAAAAGTATCAGGATACTGAACTTCATATGTAGTGTATAGAGTATAATATTAATTATTTATATATTATATATGCATAAAAATATTGGCCAGAAATACTTTTCTTCTCAAGATTTCCTTGGCAATCTTATATTACTTTCATAATCACAAAATACAGGAAGTTCTATTTTTAAGGAATGGAATGGCATGGTCAAAAGTTGCAGACAGAGAAGGTGACTCTGCCGCAGTCCATACAGCATGTAGAGGGGGCAGTATAGAAAGCAGCATGGTGTAGTGAGAGGCAATTTGGTGTAGAGGAAATAGCAAAAACCTGGGCATGAATCATAACTCTACCATTTATTACACATGTGGTTCTCAGCAAGCATTTAACCTCTCTGAGACACAGTTTCAAGTGGAGAAAATTATGCCAATACTTTACTGGGCTGCTGGGAGAATTCAGCTGGAACTCTAAGTGGCCTAGCTCATAGTCGTTGCTTGACAAATGTTAGTTCCTTTCCCCATAAAAGTGAGGAGCTAGCTGAATTCAGCTGTAGCAATGGAGAAAGGGCAAATCCAGCTGCTATTGAGAAAGAATTGCTTACTAACAGCTCGCAAACAAATCGAGTAAGGAATTAAAGGTAGTCTTCCCCTTCTTACTAGGAAAATAGATGAAATGCTTGTCTGAACAACAACATAACGGGAAGGCAGGACATTTCCAAAACAAAATGTACAGCTCTCACTTTGCCATATCTTTTTGGTTTTAAAGATTTTTTTTTTTTGATGTGGACCGTTTTTAAAGTCTTCATTGAATTTGTTACAATATTGCTTCTATTTTATGTTTTGGATTTTTAGCTGCAAGGCATGTGGGATCTTAGCTCCCTAGCCAGGGACTGAACCCGCACCCCCTGCACTGGAAGGCAAAGTCTCAACCACTGGACCGCCAGGGAAGTCCCTCACTTTGCTATATCTAAAGTCAAAGCATGTGATTCAAAGTCTCTGAAAGGAGAACATTATTTAACATTTTAAGAAACCAGATAATTGGAGCATAATTAGGTAAAGTCCACATTATTCATGAGCAGAGAGATTAGACAGAAATGCAAATTGGCTATTTGAGATCAGAAAGCACCTACTCTTCTGCCTTAGTAACATCTTCATTCCGGGAAGAAGGGCCATCTTGAATGGCACTATGCTTAATGTGGATTTGGAGAAATCCATTCCCAGGAATAAATCAGCAAAAGCCCAATAAAGATTCAAGTTACCATTTCAGAGAGGGTAAAAGACTAAAGAGCAGGGAACAGTATAAGCTTTGAAACGTCCTCATTTATAAATATTACCACAACTGTTTTCCCACAGTGGGTAGCAGGGAAACCCTTAATGTGAAAAGGGCCTGTGCTCCTGCTGTGGACACTATTGTACACTATGCCAGGTTTTTTTTTTTTTTTTTTAAAGTTTTTTAATTTTAATTTTAATTTTATTTATTTATTTGTGCTGTGTTGGGTCTTCGTTTCTGTGCGAGGGCTTTCTCTAGTTGTGGCAAGTGGGGGCCACTCTTCATCGCGGTGCGCGGGCCTCTCACTATCGCAGCCTCTCCCGTTGCGGAGCACAGGCTCCAGACGCGCAGGCTCAGTAGTTGTGGCTCACGGGCCTAGCTGCTCCGTGGCATGTGGGAGTGCCCACTGCAGCTATGGAAGGAGAGGGACACAGGCTGAGAGTCTTTGTGGCCTGAGAAGGGGTCCTAGAGCTGAGAGGTGAAAAGGCCTGTGTGCACGTTCATGACCTGTGGGCTATACTGCACTACATAGTACAAAAACTCTCTTCATACATATTATATGCAGTGATCCTCACAACACTGTCAGGAAAACAGAAGCCTAAGCATTAATACTACCCTTATAATAAAGAGTCAAAGATACTGAGGCTCAGAGGATTAAATAGCTTGCACGCATAGTGGTGGAGTTGGTGTTAAGTTCAGGTCTTCTGAAACCAAGTTCAATGCATTTTCCACTATACCATGAAATCACGATCTCTGCCCAGAGCATGAGTATAGACTTAAAACAGAGGCCAAAGACAGAGCCCTGAAGGATCACAGAAAAGAGAAGATAAATTAGCAAAGCCCTCTCCCTCAAAAAAAAAGTGCTTTAAAGGGCTTAAAATACATTAGACCCCTGACATTCATGAGAAATCATCTAAAAATCTTTAAGAATTTCCAAATTACAGAAAACTACTGGGTGCTAGGCAGGCTTCCTCATTAGCTAAGTGACTCATTCCTGCACACCAACCTTTTAGTACTCCAAAATCCAAGTGCATGATAAGCTCCTACACCTATGTTGTCCCATTTCAGTTGTACAAAATTTCTATAAGACTGAGATCATTCCCTTTACAAATTACTGTCTCATGAGTCTATGGTTGCTCATAAATTGAAACAATCTCAACTGTTAAGCTCCATGAATGGCGAGGCTCTAATGTAGGAGGCAAATCAAGAAAAGAAAATGACATAGAATCAGGGGTCAAAGAGTAAACTGAGAAACAAGTAGTCAGAAGGCCAGAGACAGCAGTGATTAGAGGAGGTAAGAATGTAATAGATAACTTAGGATGTCTTTGAAAACCTTGGAAAGAATGATTTTTAAAGAGCCAGTGTAATGGAAGTCCAGCTAAAGATCTCAAAGAGAGAGAGATGGTAGTGAGAAATTCAATGCACCTAGCTAAAGAAAAGGCCAAAGTTCAAAACTACCTAATGATGAAAAACATGGCTTAATTGAACTCTGATTTTTCAAGTCTTGTTTTATTTTCTCTTCCTCACCTCTCTTTCTTCATGTGGGGTTTGCCCATCCAGTCGACAATACTCGTAACCACGCCACATACAATAATCCTCCAAAATGTCCAGCAAGCGAGTCATCTGGCTAAAAATGAGAACCCTTGAACCTAAAACATTTCACCAAAAAAAAGCAAGTTATTCATCTTGTGTAAAACTAACTTGAAAGTTACAAAAATAAAAGTAAACCTCATATGCAATATAAATATATAGCACATGAACACTCCACTAACCACATACACACACACACACACACACACCCCTTCAAGGGATACTATACAGAAGTATGCATTTGTTGAGTTACACATTTTTAAGGTCTTCAAAATCCTCCACACATATTGAGATGATTTAAAATCTTCCCTTACTAGAAATAGAGACACAGATGTAGAGAACAAACATACGGACACCAAGAGGGAGGAAGTGGTGGGTTGAATTGGGAAATTGAGATTGACATATATACACTAATATGTATAAAACAGACAACTAATAAGAACCTTCTGTATAAAAAAAATAAATAAAATAAAATTTAAATGATAAAAAAGTAAAATAAAATAAATTTTAAAAATAATAAATAAATAAAATAAAATCTGCCTTTACTCCATCCTGAGGATGTTTCTAGTCTCTCATCCTCAGTAGATACACCCCCATACTGCTTCCAAGCTTCTCTTCCTAACATACAAGTCTGATCACATCACTCTCCACAGCCAAATGTTCTATGACCACCCCCACCACCTTCAAAATAGTCCATACTCCTTAAATCATAGTGTAAAAGGCCTTTTGTAATGGCCCCATCCATCTTCCCAGACTCATCCACTGCCACTCTACCCAAATACCACAAGCTCCACATTCCCTTCTTTCACACCTCTGCTTCACTGAAGATGTGGAACACCCTTCCCTTCCTTTTTCTCATGGTTTACTCCTACACATTCTCCCGTGCTCACCTCAAACATCATCTTTGTGAAGACTTCCCCAACTCCCAACCTCTCAGCATATCACAGCACTATCACAGTGACCTGCAACTATTCCTCCTCACTGTACTGTGAGCATCTACAAGGCAAGGTCTTGTGCATCTTTGTATACCCAGCCCATAGGACAATTCCTGACAAACAGTAAATACTCAACAATGTGTGCTGAACAAGTGAATGAATGAATGACAAATGATTATGCAAAATGTTATTCATATACAATATTAAGTTACTTCACATTAATTTGAAGATTTGTAACTCACCCTGTTCCTTGAGTTTGGCCAGCAGTTTATCAAGAACTACCATTTTACCACTGTTGCTAACAATGTGCTCATCAGTGGTATACGGTGGACCAGGTTCAGCACCATCAAACAGGTAAGGGTGATTACAACACTTTCGAAGCTGCATCAGAATGTTTAAGAGCCGCATCTTGTCCATTTTGCCAGCAGAGTTCAGAACATCAATATCTTTCATCAGGATTTTTGTATACCTAAAATTTTAAACTATAATTAATCATCAGCTATTATAAAGGCTTAATGCCATCAAGAAATGTCCCTTTGGAAAAAAAATTAATGTCCCTTTGGTGATCTGCTTAGATTCCTATTTAAAGAAAAACAAAAAGATTTGATTTGAGACTACATTTGATCAGCAAAACCAAAAAATAGTGACGATCTGAATATTTTAACTTGTATGTTGCCTGTGAACCTATTTCCTCCTGCTTTATCCATTGCTAAAAATTGCCATCAGCTGATAACAATTCAGACAACTACATCTGATAATTATTAATTAATATTTAATAACTACAATATTTGCTGAAAGTTGGTATCTGGCTTTTACTTGTTTGAGTTAAAAACAATTGCAATTTCTTATACCTGTCTTCATAGGTCATTTTTTTCTGATCCTATAAACATTTTTATTGTCTTTTCTAGACCTTCACCCAGGAGATAACAGACCTACATATCCACCTGGACAGTAATAATATTTAATTATAACGACAGCCAACTTGCACTGAGTGCAAGTGCCAGGTATATGAATCATCTTGTTAAATCTTTACAACTCCAAGATAAGTACTAGGGTCACTGCCATTTTACAGATGGAAATTCAGGCAGCTAAAAGAAGTGAAACAATTTATTCAGAGCCACAGAAAGGGACAAAGCGAGGGTTTGATCTTAACGTCTGAGTCCAGAGAAATATACTCTTTACCACTCCTCTATACTGGCTTCAATAATAGAGAAGTCACTGTATATTATAAATTATCTAACTTTATTTATATAAGCAACACTTTGCGTCTCTTAGTAGCATTATTACATTATTAACATGTTTAATTTTATGTTTCAATTTATGATTCCTTGTGACTCCTCTTGTCAATTTCCTGCTCTGCTTGTATTTATCAATATAAGCTTGCCTTTTTCATTGATAGAAAAAGCAAGAATAACTAACAAATGTGCCGGTGACATTATCCCCTTTAACCCTAACATCCTCATAAGCTAAGTATTATTATCCCCATTTTACAGAAGGGAAACAGATTACATAACTTGTCCAAGCTAAGTAGCTATTAAGAGGCAAAGCACTGACTCAAACACAGGTCTATAGACTCCAAGGCCCATGCTCTTTCCTAAAGGTTAAATAAAATACTCATCAATTTTCTATTAAAATATCTGAACTACTTAACTTGGCATTTAAACATAAAAATGTAATTTTTGAACTAAAGGCACAACTGAACCACTACAAAGCTAATTTTTAATAAGTAAATTCTAATGGAAATAAAATAGCTCACCATTCTCGCTGCATTTTACTCAGTCCCAAGTAAATCTTGATTTCCTTTTTAGGAGGCAGGCTCTTCTCTACATCAGTTTTTATACGTCGTAACAAAAACGGTTTTAAAACCTAAAAAGTGAGAGTTTTTATAAAAGTTTATAAAACATTCAATATTATAAACCATTTATTTCATTGACAACACCCTAATGTGAAATTTACTTCCCACTGTATAATCTGAAAAACACTACCAACACCAGTTGCCAACTTTCTTGGTAAAAAAGAACCAAGTAATGGCCCATTAGAGACTCAGAATAGGGGACCTAAATTAGACATTCATGATTTGATGGCAGAAAAGACATTAAAAATAAGACAATAAGATTATTGACTATTGAAAAAGTACAAAATATCCTTTTTTAAAAAATCTGCTGCCATACAATATTTTTAAACCTGAGAGGAAATCTGAAGTCAGAGTATGGATCCAAGAGTCTCTAAAAGTGAAACGAAAATTCAAGCCATTTAAAAATGGTTAAATATATGAATGAGGAGAAAATGGTTCAATGTTAAGGAAGATACGAATGAAAAGAGAAAAAACATGAAATAATCAGTGTATACCTGCAAGGCAAATTCTATCACAAGAAAAAAAATATCTCTAGAGCACCTGCAATGTGCCAAATACTACACCATGAACTTGATAGAGGATTAAATCCTTACAATAAATCTTTGAGGGAAAGGCAATTATTTCAATTTTAGTAACGTCACCAAAGTCACCTTGCTAGTAAGTGGTAGAAGCAGAAATCAAACCCAGATCAGGCTGATTCTACATCCAGCTCAGTCCCTGATTAGCTGTTGTGAGCTGGGCAAGTTCTTTAATTTTTCCAAGCTTGTTTCCTCATCCATTCATCCAAAACATATAGATTTATGGTATATATGTATGCCAAGCATTTTTAAATGGGGATAAAGATACCTATTTTCAAGGCTTCTGTGACAATTTGTGGTAGTACATGTGTAGAGCTTAACCACAGTAGACATCAGTAAACTGTGGCTATTATTACTAGAGATCCATGGGAGGTAAGGAAAAGGGAAGTGTAAACAAAGACTTCTGGTTTCCTGCTGGGCCTCTTAAATTTGTCTAAGCGGCATTTTTAAGAGTTTCAACTGACTGTGAGACATTTAGGCAGAAGACTCAGAAGGCAGTGGGATATGTAAGTCTAGAGCTTAGGAGAGAGACAAGGAGAGAGAAATTTGGGAGTTATAAGTATAGAGGTGGGAGCTAAAACTATGGGAGTGAGCCCCCAGGGAGAGCACATATGAAAAAGGAAGCCAAAGACAAAGCCCTACAAAACACTAAACTTTCAGGGACAGAGAAAGAAAAGACCATGATTGGGACTGAAAAGAATAGCCAAAGAGGTAAGAGAAAATCCATCCCATACCCCAGACACTAAACAGAAAGCTCTTAAAGCAGGAGTGGGTAGCGGTACTAAATATTACAGAGACGCTAGGGCACTGACCAAAAGGTATACCCTGAACTAAGTAACTGAAATCACAAACACTTGTGAGGTAAGTTTCAATTGTATTTAATGGATAAAATCTAGTGGTCAATGGATTCAGGAGTGAATAGGACCCACCAGAGACAGAGTAAACATTCCCCAGAGTTGACCAAGTTCGTGCTATCAGAGGCCCAGCTGTACTACAACTTGTGTTACAAGATTCTTGGAAGATTTGTCTTCTACTCCTCTGCATTCTTACAATAAATTCCCTATTACATAAGGTCATTTGTTTCTCGACTTGTTCTGTTTAACTCTAAATAAATATTTACATAAAGCATGATGACTGTTGGGGCTTCAAGTCAGTGAATGTTTAATGAGCAGTTACTCTGGACCAGGCACACAGGGCACAATGTGGTGGAAAATACACAGGGTCTCTGCCACATCAAGTTTACATTTTTCCAGGGTAGGGGGAGAGAGGGAGAAGTGGACAATACATGGGTTTTTTTGTTTTGTTTTTTTTTTTAGTATTATTTGTAAAGAGAGATTGAGACTCTCGTTAAAAACAGCAGACAAAGGGCTTCCCTGGTGGCGCAGTGGTTGGGAGCCCGCCTGCCGATGCAGGGGACACGGGTTCGTGCCCTGGTCTGGGAGGATCCCACATGCCGCAGAGAGGCTGGGCCCGTGAGCCATGGCTGCCGAGCCTGCGTGTCCGGAGCCTGTGCTCCACGTTGGGAGAGGCCACAGCAGTGAGAGGCCCGCGTACCACAAAAAAAAAACAACAAAAACAAAAACAAAACAAAACAAAACAAAAAAAACAGCAGACAAAAAATGGCAAATGCATCTATACCCACTTCCTCACAAAACTCCACTAAGCCAATTAAAATTATAGGTGTACATTTTTAAAAAGAGTGAACAGGGACTTCCCTGGAGGTCCAGTGGTTGAGACGCCATGCTTCCAATGCAGGGAGCAGGGGTTTGATCACTGGTCGAGAACTAATATCCCACATGCCGCATGGTGTGGCCAAAAAAAAAAGAGGGAATAGGAGATTTGGTGGTGGAGATAGAGGGGATAAACTAAACTTTCAAATAGCTTAGGCATCAAGGTAATAAACCAGAATCACAGCTCGAGAAGGACAAAGTGTTGAGGGAGCACTGTTCTGTGTATGTGAGGTGGGGGCATCTAAGTGTGGGTTAGCATTTAATAAGGGAGATAATTGAGCATATTTACCTGTTGAAGGAAAAGAGCCAACATGGAAGGAGAGGTAGAAAATTCAGTCAATAAAAAGGATAAATCAAGGGGAAAAGTCCATAAGGAAACAGGAAAAGATGAGATCCAGGGTTCACGTTGTAACAATTAGCCATTGCTGGGAGAAAGAAGACCTCTTCCACTCAAACAGAGGTAACACAGATGCAGATATCCTTGGAAGATGGATATCCTTGAAGGAGTTCCTACCTAATGTCTTCTATTTTCTCTTTGAGAAAGGAATGATGGTACTTGCTGAGAAAGGAGGAGGGCAGGTAACACCTGGGTTAGAGGTCTTGGGGAGACTGAGGAAAGTCTGAAATAGCTGTTCTAGGAAATGAGAAAGAATGCTGAAGAAGGCCATGTTGAAGGATCACCAACATCATCAAATCCCAGCTTACATTAGGGAACATGAAACTGTAGTGGCTCCAACCTGTACAGTGGGTGTAATCTTCTTTATCAGTGTTGAGCAGCCCCAGTACAGAGCAGGTCACTCTGCTAGTAAGTGGTAGAAGCAGAATTCAAACCCATAGGACAGAGACACGGTTACATAATTCCAGTTTAGGGCTTTTAGGGCGGAAATGGCAGATCAAGAGAGCAAGGGAGTTTGAGATATTGGCAAAAAAAAAGTTGTTCAAGTGATAGAACATGGGCTCATTGCTGGATACAGAAAATGTAACAGAAATGGTCTGACAGATGGGGGTAAAGCAGGGGTCCAGGCGCTGGATATCTCTGTGAGATAACAGGACAGATACAAATGGAGTAATATGAGTGAAAGAGAAGGGTACAAGAAGCTGTTAACAAAGAAGGGAAAACTGGTGTTCAATGAATGTGAGGGGGTCACCTGGTAATGAGTAGATGACAGAGAAAAGAATGGACAGAGGATGGACTTGCAAGATAACTTGAGCCTCAAAGGAAGAGTTTTACACATGACAGTGGAGAAGCAGTGGTTTTGAAATGGCATTGGGGAGCTAGGAGAATACTGATGCAATCTCAAGGACCTGTGGGGTACGGGAGAGTGAACAGCCTCTATGGGAGAGAACCACATTATCCAGGGGAGAGAGCCAAAGCAAAAGAGCTGTTCCATAGAGAAGCTGACGATACAGTGGGAGTTTGCCTCCCAAAGAGGCTATTAGAAAAGTTGAGAGGGAAAAACACTGAGACTGAGCCCAGAAGCAAATCCACGAGTTCAAACAGATTCTATAGCAGCTTGTTTTCTAGCTCAGTTATATATATGTAATTACTAAATTTTCCTGTCTGCTATTACTTACTGCGTGAAGTCTTTCCACAAGTTTTTGATCACCAAGACAATTTTTAGTGTCAAACCAAGAATCAAAGTCCTGTGGAGGGGTGAAAATTCTGCAGTAAGTGCACAGTTTTTTGGGTTTTTTTTAAAATAAATGCAGTACTCTATAAATTCTTATACAACTCATATAGCAATAATTCATTTTAAAAGCACTGTAAAAAATATGTTAACTGTGATGGCCAATATTATTTACTTCTGAAAACAGATAAAATACTGGAGCAGTTAACAAAATCTGAACCGCATTATAGAGGCACTCCATCAGCAGGTTTTCCTTAAAAAGCTTTTATTAGGCTTCCCCATACCATAGCAGCATTATATCCAGTTAAAAGGAGTAGGAATAAGAATTAAAAAATCGAAGACACACTAATGAAAATGTTAATCAAACAGTAAAAATGAACAAAAGCAAGATAAGGTATACAAACCAATAGATAGCTGAACTTGGTACTTTTATTATCAATTAATATCAGTAATGAGGAAAATCAAGCTCCAAAGTCCTTAAATCATTCAATTCTGTTTGCTGCACTAGCATAACCTTGTGTTAATGATAAAAACAGTATAAATCATACATTTACAAAATATGTTGCTTTTCACATCACATATTATAAGCTCTTTAGTACTCACCAAATGTTAATACCTGCAATAATTAAAGATTATTTCAATGACTCCACCTGCCAAACTAGTATGCAGAAAACCCTTCCAATTTAATTAAAAGAAAATTTAGAAAGCACTATTCTGAACTCAGTCTACCTTATGTCATAAGTTGTGGTAGCAATGTTATTATATAGGCAAAGTTTAACAGGCAGGATAATCTCAAAGAAAAGAAACATTATTTCTCTAAATATCCCCGTTTGAAAAAATTTCTACTTAAGAGCACCTTTCTGAGAAAATCAAAACACAAATAAAGAATTACAAATGAAAAAGATCAATTTCAATCTACATTCTATGCTTTGAAAACAGATGTCTGTGAACATAAGAAAATTACACTTAAAACGTATGACAAACTTACATCTGCAGAATTAAAGACATCAGGCAATAAAAAGTTGAGTAGTGCCCAGAGTTCATGCAGGTTATTCTGCAAAGGTGTTCCAGTTAGGAGCAAGCGGTTAGTTGACTTGAACTCACGAACAATCTCTGAAAGCTAGAAAAATAATAGTTATGTCAACATTGTTTTATTTATTAGAATGTTCATCAGTTCTTCATCCAACCCAATACATTTTTTGAATAAAATAAAACTCGAAAATTAATTTTCTGTGGCAAAATATCCTGGTTCAGGTGACATTGCCACAGTGAAGCACAACTGAACAAAATATTCTAGGCATTTCTACACTTACAAGAATGCAGATCATAGTCACACCTGAGACCGTTCCCCCACTTTAAAAAATTTATTTTTTCCATTTTGGGTCCACAGAAACAGTCAGAACTCTATGGAATTCAGGCTAGTCACTTTATACAACAGTATCACCTTCTCCCTGCCAATCATGTTCATCCACCATGCCTAGCCAACTTCTAACTTGGCCTGGTCACAATTTTTAAGCACCACACTTGAGCCCATTTTCCCCGAATATCTTATATTAACTTTCTAAATATAAAACCACAAAAATTAAAGCACAAAAAGTATAAAAGAACAGTAATCTTATCAACAAAAATGCACATTTTTATAGTGCTCTTAAATTAACAATTATTCTCTAACATGCGTCCTCTTATCGGGTATTAACTCTAATTTGAAAAGCACCACCTGGTGATTTTGCTTCAGTTGTGTCCCTGGTTCTCCCAAAGCAGCCCAGTGATCCAAAGAGAGGTTCATCATAATAATTGACGCTTTTCCTACTGTTGATGGAGTTGAATGGCAAGAAATGTTGGTATTTTTCAATGTTAACACCACACTCTAATTCACACAAGTCAGATAATTCTAGGAAATGATTTTTTTCTAATCCATATGAATACACGTAAGGTAGCTCCTCAAAAAGTAAACCAATGCAAATGACATTTATACACCAAATATTGCCAAAATATTAAAATACTGTAGCATAACAGAGTTACTTAGGCTGCAACAGCTATAGCAAATGAACACCTAATTTTCTTTACATAAAAACTGGGCTCAATTTTCATTTGTCTTACATTCAATCATTTACACTTCAAAATCATTTTAAAAACTGATTTTCTTTCACATTCTGTGAATAAAATCACAACCTTCTATATCTTTTTTAATTCTGAATACAGAGAAGTAAACAAACAGAAATTGTAGTTAAAAGAAAACTTTAATAAAGATGTTGAGAACTAGCTTACCTTAGATTTTTCATTCTTTATTCTGTGAGCCTCATCGATGACTAGGTATCGCCAGTGAAACTTTTTGAATACAGATTTTTCTTTAATTACCATCTCATAAGAAGTAACACAAACATCCCACTCTCCTGGCATCATTTCATCACGAATAAAAGCAGCCTGATGCAAAATAAAGTTCCTTATATTAGAATATGTTGACAAGATGTCACAGAATTAAAGCATCAACAGACTATTAAGAATTCTAAGAGACCCTTGGAATCATTCGGTCTCATCCATTTTACAGATAGGAAATCTGAGGCCCAAAGATACTTTTGTGGTCAGTTATCTGTACGACATGCTAATATTTTTCATCAACAAAAGAGAAGCAAAGGCTTCCATTAAACGAGTACAGCATATTCAATGAACCGGAGAAGTCCATATCACCAGAAGATGACAGTTACTAGGCTCTCTCTTCATACCACAAAGGATCAAAAGGACATGGGCAAAGGAACTACTTTCTGAATACCATACTCTTACCAAGATCCAAGCATTACCAACATGATAGCACTTCAATAAATGGAAAAAGCTCAACATATATGAGTGATTCCAACCTTTTGAGATCTCTTGTATGTCTCCTTCACTTTCTAGCAGGGATGAGTCATAAATTTTGTTAAGGGGTCATGAAAGCCCATTAATGTTTTTGTGAAATTCCTGATGTTATGAGGCTACAAATGTGATTTTATAAAGGGGACTTGCTCTATCTAGGTACATGAGTCTATTTAAAACAGTGAGACTATTTAAAACTATTTTTAAATCTTCATAGGCAGTGGCCAATGTGGTAGCCAAGTTGATTGAAAGCATTTTTAACTTGTATTAACTGAATTCCAGATTACGTTTTATTACAGGTCAAAATAAAACCACAAAGGTTAACAGGGAGCAGCAAAATCTACATTGAGAAGGGACTGGTTAGTACTGTAAATCTGAAGTTACAGTGCATAAACAAAATTGACTGTTCACTGCAAAGTCATTATTTCATAAATTCAGTTATGCATCAAACACGCCAGGGACTCTTTCAACAAATATTCAATGAGTGCCCACTATGTATAAAAGAATTGCCTGGAGTGAAGTAGAGGATAGATAAAAGGCCTTTGTAGATCTCAGCTGCTCCCTGGGAAGTGGTATTCAAAAAGTTAATTAAGACATTAGGGAGTTAGAGGCAAAATAAAAAGAACCAGGGTGCCAGACCCTATTTAGTCCTGCATATACCTTACCCTTATTTGATTCTGTGAAATACTCAGTTTAATGGTTCCTCGTACAGTTTCATAGAACATACACATATTTTAATTTAAATTAGCTCTTCTTTGAAATTTGTGTAACTACTTGATAGTTTCAGAGTTAAATATCTTGACAGAATATTAAATAAAGATCACATAATCCAAAAGCTCTCATATTATAGGTGACAAAAATTAAGGCCCTCTGAGATTCATTCAACATCACAGTCAGTAGCAAAGCCAGAATTAAGACCAGATCTCCTGTTTCCATGTCCATGACCTTTGATGCCTCTGGAGTGTGAAAGGAAGGGGTCAAAAACTATGTTTAGGAATCATACCTCTAAATACTTCAGGACTACATTAGCTTCAAACAGGATCAGGATTTTCTCTAATAATTTCCTACCTCAATTAAATACCTGATGTAGCCTACATCAAATACTTTATTACCAAAATACTGACCTCATAAAGTGTTTACAGAAGGCCAAGAAAATAGAAAGATCCAATATATCTATCCCATGTGGTACAAAGGCTCAAATCTGTCTATAAATAATGATCTGGATTTTCTCTACACATAATGACATCAATCTTTAAGTGTTGCATATGGCACATTAATTATTTATGCAATTAACAATTACTGGTTCTCACACTCTTTGACCATGGCCCACAGTAAAATTGTATTTTAGGTCGCAATCCAGTATATACATACATGTTTGAGGGCGTGTATATAGAAAGAAGCAATACATATCCTCAATGCTACTTTCTACTCTGTTCTATCTCAATGTTTTAAAAAATTGTTGTCACCACCCACTAAACTGAACCCCAACCCATTAATGAGTGGCAATTTGCAAAACATTGACTTTGAAGGTTAGTTTTCATGATTAAGAAGTTTTTGAAGCGTCTAGAAGAATTTCAGCCTCTCATGGGGTAGAGATAGGGCAGTCACCAATTAAATACATCCACCCTTTCTTGAAAACTCCCAGAGGCACTTCCTGAAACCCTTGGATTCCACATAATATAGTCGAAAACCACTGACATACATTTTTACTGAGACATGATGACAACACAAGCCTAGATATTTCTCAATATCTATGACCTTCAAGAATAATTTCAGGGACTTCCCTGGTGGCGCAGTGGTTAAGAATCTGCCTGCCAATGCAGGGGACACGGGTTCGAGCCCTGGTCCGGGAGGTCCCACATGCCGCGGAGCAACTAAGCCCATGTGCTACAACTACTGAGCCTGCGCTCTAGAGCCCGCGAGCCACAGCTACTGAAGCCCGCGCGCCTAGAGTCCGTGCTCTGCAACAAGAGAAGCCACCGCAATGAGAAGCCCCCGCACTGCAACGAAGAGCAGCCCTGTTCGCTGCAACTAGAGAAAGCCTGCACACAGCAACGAAGACCCAAAGCAGCCAAAAATACATACATACATACATACATACATACATACGTATGTAAAATGAATAATTTCAGCAAAACAAATCAATACTTTAGAAATACAACATTTTATAAGAAATGGTGTTACATTATATAATAGCAGCAATCAGAAAGATTTCTAAGTGACTAATTTGCTACTGCAAAATATTAGGCATAGGGAAGAATCAAGCCTGTAATTCTATATTTATGAGCTCAGTATTTCAATATTTAAATTATTTATAAGTTAAATTTAAATAACTTTAAGTAATTTTTCTTCAAGCAAAATGATAAGAATAAAATCACATAATTCATTATGCTACCATTCTTTTGAGGATATCTTTTGATAACCTATCTAAATATGTAAAATAGAATAAACCTTTACTCTAAACTATGTTCTCTGGAGGCAAAATAAAGACCAAGTTTAATCATATGCTTTCTAAACTGATTATTCATTTTGGTATTTTTGCATAATTCATTATTTTTAGATTAATTCAACAGCCCTAAAATAATTGTAGCCTACTAGATTGACAAATAGCTACTTTAAACAAGAGCCCAGAATTTCTGATATTATCTAAGAATGTATGCACACATGTATTTTTCTATTCAAAGATCAAAACTGAAAGCTGTGTCTATGCATAAACACAAAACACAAAGCTCTCTGTACAAAGAGAAAAAGTTCCATTCATGTGTGTGTGCATGTGCATGTAAACAAGTCAAAGTCAAAAGTAAAAAATTTAAACAAAAAAATTGAAATGCAAATTGATACATTTTTGGCATCAAACCAGCACAAAGGATAGAATCGCTGATAAGATAGACTGTCAATAAAGTAAGGTTTTTTAAAATAAAACATCACTTAAAAGTGCAATTCAGGGCTTCCCTGGTGGTGCAGTGGTTGAGAGTCCGCCTGCCGATGCAGGGGACACGGGTTCGTGCCTCGGTCCGGGAGGATCCCACATGGCGTGGAGCGGCTGGGCCGGTGAGCCATGGCCGCTGAGCCTGCGTGTCCGAAGCCTGTGCTCCGCGACAGGAGAGGCCACAACAGTGAGAGGCCCGCGTACCGCAAAAAAAAAAAAAAAAAAAAGTTCAATTCAAAATGCTTAGGTTAATGAGCTAGTTAAAAGTAAATGCCAATAAGCATAATAATGGATTTTCTGTTATGAATAGGTAACACATCTACCTCACGGGAGTGTTGTGAGAATTAACTTAATTAATATATAAAACGCACTTACAAAAGAGCCTAACAAAGAGTAAGCACAGCTTAAGTGATATTTAGTAGTAGCAGTCAGCTCAAATGTCTTTTATAGCAATAAAACTTAACCCCAGAAATGATGTTATCCTTGATTGCCTTTTTAAACCTGTTTCTCACTTACTCTCGCATCCTTGTCTCCAACGAAACAAATAACACGAAGAGATGGGACCCATCGCTTAAATTCATTCATCCAGTTGTGTAAAGTCGACTTTGGAACTAAAACCATGTGAGGTCCAGGAATGTTTCGGTAATGTTTCAGGTAACCAAGCAAAGCAATTGTCTGTAAAGTCTTACCAAGGCCCTGCGTTATCATCACAAGGAAAAGAAATCCATAAACATTTTTTATTTCATGAAACATTTGTTAGTAGCAACTTTACAAAAGATATTTGCCAACTATCTCACATAGGGAAAAGTTAAAAGACTTTTTTTTTAATGAATAAACATTCCAATTCAACACTTACCCTGAGCACAAAAAGAAGCTAAGAACTTGCAGTTCGAAAGTTGCTCAACAAAGCAATTTTCTATTTAGGAGACTTTTACTCCTGAAGGAGCAAGCAACCTATATTATTTTTTCTACTAGTTTGCAAAATTAGGAATTTCGTGTATTTCAAAGACACATTTCCTTTATCAGCCTGCTTAGATACCAGTCTTTCTTTCCCATTGACCCCAACATTATTACAGCCCAGACATGAAATATTCAGACTATGCATTTCAAGGGGCATGTAGCTCTATACTTGCATCTCACACCCTTGAAGACCTAATGAATCATAAAAGAACAGAACGTAAATGAACTTTGCAGCCAGAAAGGACTCTAGAGATCACCTAGTCCAGTGGACTTTTTAAAAAATAATATACTGAACACCCATGAATCCACTACCTAACCCTACGGGAAAGGGAACTATGTCCTATGCTGTATGACCTTTCAAAACAGTTTCTGGCTTTATCGCTATACAAGGTATACATTGCTTTTATAAACCTAAGCTTAAAGCTATTTTTATAGCATTTATCCTATCTGATATTTCACTTATGAGATGAGTTTTATGGATGTTATGCATTAAAATTTTAAAATGTTTATACTCCTTAACCAAGTAAGTGCACTTCTAGAAATCCTATGGAAATAATTTGAGAGGTGCAGAAAAACTAAATTACAAGGGTTCTCATAACAGTATTATTATATACCAAATATATACATATATATCAATCAACATATACGATATACACATATATGATATATGCTATCAACCAATCCATATGACCAGCAATAAGGGAGGAAATGAATAAAATTATGGAACCTCCCTAGGATTAATCATTATGCAGTAATTAACAATTATTTTTACCAAAATGTTTTAATTGTGTGGAAAATATGTATGAATGTGAAGAAATCAGAATACCAAATCATATATAACACGACCTCAACTATGCAAAATAAATACAACCAGAGGAAAAAGACTAAAAAGAAATATGCCAAAATGTTAACTATGGTTATTTCAAGGTAACAAAATTATAACTTACTTTTAATTTTTTCTCAATTTTTTTCCAAATTTTCTATACTCGAAGTATCTTTCCCCTTTTTAGTAATTAAAACATAGCTGGTGTCAGCATAAATTCAATATGAAGGATCTTTAGACAGGCTGCAGCCAAGAGGAGCTTGAGGCAAATCCTGATCTTTTTGTTGTCCAATTAACTAAGCTCCTCCCTGTCTGAGCTGACTGTAGTTTCCAACCCAGAATACTAAATATAAGAAGCTACAGACCCTTGATTTAAAGGACTTGCCACACACCTAACAGTTGCTTAGCCAGGGATGAGTACCTATGAGACTGAATACTACACTACATGCTATAGAGCATCGATAGTCATGTGGCCCATATGGATATGTGATTGCAAATATGGCTCCAGAGTCACATATATGAGTATCGCTGCCCTCTCTTAAATCCCACCTTATTCATTTGGTCTTAAAATGCCAAACCAGGTCTTCATATACTCCTCTGACCTGATGAATAAGCATCTTAAATGGCCTTACTTTTTCTCTTTGGTCTTTTTTTTACACAGTCTGCCCTCAAAATCCACAGGTTTCACATCGGGCATTTAACCAACCACAGATCAAAATCTGCGGATGGCAAACCGCGGATACAGAGCGCCCAACTGTACTATGCCATTTCATATAAGGACTTGGGCTTCCGTGGATTTTGGTATCCCTGGGAATCACAGAACCAATCTCCCTCGGACATGGAGGGACAACTGCATGTCCATCATTCCTTAGCTCATTTCCTGACTCCCAGCTGGCACTCTACTGTCAAGACTCAACAATGCTCTTCACTTTTTTTGTTCCTCACACTTTCTTTGATCACACATGGAGGCATTTACATTCACTCATGCATACATTCATTCATTTAGCGTTTGGTTTCTATCGCCACCTCATTCCCAAAAGGATTTCAGGTAGCCTACAATGAAAACATGGAACATAAATTAATGGTCAAAAAGAAATAAAGAGGGGCCAAGGAAAGTAAGACTAAAAGCTAAAAAATAGGAAAAGGCACAAAGGACACAATGGGCAGACCATTAAAAGTTACACTGATGCTCCATTTTGGTATTCACTAGGGCTCTGAGCTTCCTGCGGGCCATAGTGCAAACATCAACAAGAGTACAAGGAGGTTTTTTTTATACCATCTGAGAAAATTTCACTAAGAATTTTGTGGCCTGTGAAACTATATGTTCTAGAGGTTACTTAAAGAAACAATTCTAGACTTCACAAATGCCTTTTATGTTAAAACTAAATAAAACAGCCTCCAAACCCCAGGGGGGAAATTCAGCTCAGGTATTTCAAATTTACATAAAATTACTGATAACTGAGAATGTTTTTTGAGCTACCAACTCCTTACCATTTCATCAGCCAAAATACCATTGACTCCATTTTCATACAAAGAGATCAACCAGTTCAGTCCTCGAATCTGATAATCTCTCAGGGGTCCTCCTTTCACATCTGAAAAAAAAAAAATCAAGGCTCTCATAATTTCATTAATACAACCAAGTAAAATGTTCTAAAACTAAACTGAAAACAAAAAACACCAACATGATGAAGTACTTACATGAAGGTGACACCTCAAATCTAACACACACGTTAGATGTTTTCCGACTCTCCGAGAGCAGCTCTTCATCTTCTTCTTGCTCTGTGCGCCTGTGACGGTAGCTGAAATGAAAAAAGAAATACCTTCGTATTCAACCCAAATGCTAAGGTGTCAATTAAGTCAGTATACACTGTTAATATCTTTTATGAAAAAAGAAGGGTTATCTAGAATCTTGCTTAGAAGTTGGCAGAACCAGCCTACCTTTTTACTGATTGACTTCTACTGAGATAAGAAATATTGTTGCCTCCAAAACATACTTACACTGACAAGAACCATATTTTTTGAATATAAAATCACACTGAATAAGTGAAGAAGGAAGGGAAGTATGAAGGGAGGGAAGGAGAGAGGGAAGAAAGTAGAGAGACAGATGCCAACATACTCTCCAACAGAAATTAAGCTCTGCTTGTCATCTTTCTTTATTCGAGGGCGTCCCAATTTCATGTTCAGAGGAGATGTCGGAGATTTCTGTGCTGAAGGTTGAATGAAATGTGCAAAAAGTTCTGTCTGCTTCAGTAAAAATTCAAATCGCTTTGCTCGATCTGCTTTCTAATTTACAAGACAAAAGAAAAAGTAATGATTTCCTTTTGTGTTCATTCAAAATTTAACAAATACTTATATTGCACTTAATTTGTACTATGTTCTAAGCACTTTAAACATACTAACCCATTTAATTCTCTTAATAAACCTATGAGGTAGGTATTAGTATTATCCCCATTTTACTGATGATAAAACTGAGGCACAGAGAGGGTAAGTAACTTGCCCAAGTTCCCACAGCTAGTAAGTAGCAGAATTTGAAAATGGTATTTTCAGATGGTTTGAGTAGAAGCCAAGTGATCCGACAGACTTAATAAATGCCTCAATAAGAAGTACTCTGCTTAAAGAATTGGGGTCAAAAGGCAAATCCTGAATGGTTTGGAAAGCCAACCAAGAATTTTCAAGCTTCATCTAGAAACAATTTAAATCTTAGAATACAGTGTCATCTTGTCTCAAAATACTTTCAATGTCATGGTACAATACATTTCTCTCTTCAAGTATAGTGATCTGGAAAATTGTGTTTTATGCTAAGAGTATATAAAGTTTCTCCCGAAAGTGAGGATTTGGAGAAAAAATATACACACACACATATATAAGTGAAATAGTTGATATATGTTAACAATTAAAAATCGACCAAATGTAAAATAGAGAGCTAGTGGGAAGCAGCCACATAGCACAGGGAGATCAGCTCGGTGCTTTGTGACCACCTAGAGGGGTGGGATAGGGAGGGTGGGAGGGAGGCAGACGCAAGAGGGAGGCGATATGGGGATATATGTATACATACAGCTGATTCACTTTGTTATACAGCAGAAACTAACACACCATTGTAAAGCAATTACACTCCAATAAAGATGTTAAAAAAGAAAGAAAGAAAGAAAGAAACATCGATATATAATTTCTCAATACATTTTAAAAGGTCATATAGCTTATACCAATAAACGCAATAAAACTTTTTTTTCACTAAAAACATCTTAAAAGATCAAGATAAAGAAAAAAACCAAGGTGATTTTTTAATTCCCAGTCACTTTCTGACCACAGGGTAGAGAACATTTGATTACCAATGAAGGATGCATAATTAATAACATCAGAATCTTACAAGAATTCATTAACATAAATATAAGAATTAGACAAATGCATTCAGACCAGTAGCTGGATGGAGGCCAAAACCTTTCCATTTTATGTTATCCTCACTGGAATGTTGTTTTTGGAGTTGTTAAAACATTAACTGTCTACGTTAGACGTGGCCTTAAACATTAAGGCATGGAGTTTTGTAAAATCACCACGAACAACCAAAAAATGTACTTCATCTCTACTAATTTTTATAATATTACTTCAAAAACAGCCCCTTGAACAAAAAAGAAAATCGGTTCTAACTGCCTATTAGTTTCTCTTTTCAGTTAACCAAGCTCACTGGTTTTGAAAGATCCCAGGGCATAAAAGTCTAGTTAAAATTAAAGCTAAAATATGGGTTTTAGTGACTAAAAATTAAATAATTAAATGTAGAGCAAAGCCGTAGGTGGGTGTAATTACGGTTATACTGCTTAAGCATGCAATATTTTCATACATTGGGCAAATAGCCTTCCCTCAGGAAAATGTATTACCATATTACATGTTTCATAATGTGTAGCATTCATTCACATATCCAGAGCAAGGAGAGAGGGAGAAGAAAATACCAGGCTGGTTTTGTGACCTGCTTTCTCTCAGCCATACTGATATTTTATCCACTTACATTTTCACTTCGTGGATAAAATATTTCTAGCATAAAACACCCTATTATGGGGTAAAGAGTGCTAAACAAAAGTGAAGAGATGTGCCTTCCAGTCCCAACTATTCCATATGATTTCTCTGATACTCTATTTCCTCATCCGAAAATGAGGAGATCCATTTATCCAACAAAAATCTATTATGGTGGATGATATATTAAATTACTTTTCAATTCTAAAACCTATGATTCTGTATTCATTATATAAACACATATATTTTTTAATCTTTCACATGTCCTCTATACAAATCAACTACTGTATTCACTATCCTAGCCAAGAACATATTTACCATTTTCTCTTCATATTCTGGATCCATTTCCTTTTCAGATTTAGAAGCTTTAGCAGCAAGTTTGAGTTGAAATGGAGAAAGGATTTTCTAGAATTTCAAAGAAAATAAATCATCAAATTGCAAAGCAAGGTCAACATTCTCATTTGAAGAAAGTAAAGAGTAATTAAATACTAAATAAATAAATCAACATGGGCCATGCCTGGACCAATGATGAGAGCATGCCATGAACAGGGCTTATGATTAATCCAGTTCTGTGCACCTGAGGTCCAATTAAAAAAAATCCGAAGAATTGTGAAAGCCAGAGAAATAACACTAATTAAAATAAAAACCAAAAGGTGGGAAAATGAGCCTTTTCACCTACTGTCTAATTTAAAGTGCAAGAAAGTGTATAACCACCAAATAGGAGATTTAAAATCTAGACTATTATCAACCACAAACCAAAGAATTCAAGGAAAGTAAATATTAATTCTCAGAAACACTTCTTTATGTAACAAGCCAAACTTTCAGAAGAAAAGACTGTGGTTTGTTCCTGAAAAGATATGATTTTTTAATATTGTTTTATATTCTAATTAGAACATTCAAACTGTTTTATGTACTGCAGTGCAATCATTTATATTTAAAATAATGAAATAGTATAGTTTCAAACTTTTGGTTTATGTTAATTTTCTCCTACTGGAAAGAAAACCTTTTAAAGCTATTTATAAACACGAATATTTTGTAGAAGCAGTTTCTCAGGGCTATTAACTATTAACCTTTGATATTTAAAAAAACTGTAATTTAGTGAAAAGTAATATAAATCAGCTACTTTAAAATACTGAAATTACCTAGGGGGTTATCTCATACATCCTATCCTTTGTAAAGACAAAGCTGATACTTGTAAATATAAATAGATATGTAGAATACACCTCCTCCCCTGTAAGAAATCAAGAAATAAAATAATAAAAACACAAATCTACCCATTAGTACCAAAGTGGAGAGTATTCCAGTTTTAACACAGACTGAAAAGTCAAAACACAAATCTGTTTGTGAAAACTAAAGAAATTATGTCCATTTGAGCATGGCTTTTGACAGCCTGTTCCTGAAAACTTAAGTCGTAAATCAACAGAAGAATGTGATCTTAAACATAAGAAAAACATGGCTCCAGTAGTTAATAAATGTTTTCTAACATTTACTAAACTTTCTATTTTGAGGAAATCCAGACTAAGATTATGGAATCTGACCCTAGTCAGGGTTCTCCTTTGGAGCACTGATCAGATATTGTTCAGTTATTCTTAGCCCAAATAACAGCCATCTTGATTTACAGCATCTCATATGTATGTATGTGGGATGTTCTGAATGTAATTCTGGATGGATGAGAATAGAAACTACTAAAATGCCCTGAATACCACACTTTCAAACTGTCACATACACTGGAAACCCTATTATATTTTCAAAGCAACAAGGAAAATTCGATAACAAAATCCACACCTTTATCATTCCCTGAAAAGCTAAATGAAATCTAGTTTTCAAGTTTCAAAATTACTTTCCCTCATATACACAAGTATATATCTAATAATGTGGGATACAAATTTCACTTATAGAAAATTAAAGCTTTATTATTAGAAAAACACTTTACTCTTTACTTTTTTGCTTACCTTGTGGTAGAATACCATAAAATTTTAATTATATGCTAATTAAAATTCCTAACCTTGAGCATTGCCATTAAAAGCTGTAGGTAATTACTTAATTGGCACTATCTTCCACAACAAATTTTAAAATACCTGCCTTCTAAACCTTTCCATTTGTGTCTGTATGTTTTCACAAATAAACCCTCTCATACAAGACAAGATAAAAGGTGACTAAGATATTCTAATGAATTCCTTATGGATTTTATCATCTGGTAGTCTAGATGGCATGAGAATGCAGCACAAGGTCACCAAGATGCCCTGTCTTAAAGACCATGACCTTTTTCTTGACATTTTCATTACCAAAAATACCAACTCTAATTTTCACAGCGTTAGGTTATCCAACTGTCACTTAAACCAAGGAAGTTCAAGAACCAGAAGGTAAGCAAAAATACCCTTCTGTAGCTAAATGTCACAAGATAATCCACTCTCATCTACTTTATGCATCACGAAAATGCTCTCATTCAGAGCCTACTTTCTTTTATTTGATACGCAATTCCAGCAAGTTTGATAATCTGGCTTCCCATTCTACAGAGAATAAAAGCAGCAGCAAATGACTTGGGAACGACCACTAGAAGAAGGCACGCTGGCAACAGCAAGAAAGGACGGCAGAAGCCCAGGACTAAAACTTAAGTTCCATTGCACTAACAGCCCTTCTGCTTGGTGTTCAGGTTATCTCCCTCTCCCCGCTGGATCCCTTGTATTTTTGTATTTTACAATTGTTTTAAATGAAAGGTTTTGTTACATCTATGTCCTTTATCATAAACCCATTCTTTCTGATGAAAGTAGATGAAGTGTCTAAAAAGTGATAGTTAGCCTGACAATTGAGGGAGGAGACTGAAAAATTATGAAAAACTCAACACAATACCAAAGTGTCTGGGAGGTGGTTATTTGAGGGGAAACAACCTCCTAGGTCTCAAATGCCTTTGTATCACTGTCAGAGTACAATAACTGGCGGACATGAGAAAAGGGTATTTAATCTGCACCATTTAAGGCATCAAGGCAGTGTGTAAATATTTAGATTGGAGGGAAGTACCGATTTACTTTATTTGAAGCAATGGTACAAATGAAAGCACTTAAACAGACGTTTTGGTACTACTCAGATTTTTAAGGAAAAATTTAAAAAGATGTAGTGACTAAATCAGTAAACTTCAGATATCCAGAAAGTTCCTTCCAGGCAGCACCTCATTTCCCTACGCTGAGCAGACAAATGAGATACTATTAGTGCAATTTCTGATCAGGCCACAGAGTTGTAGTAATATATATGCATCAACTCTCAGTGATTATACAGGTTTTTTATTGATTCCCAGTCTCTTCACAATTCAAAAAATTTATACACCCTGGAAATTCGACAACCTTTACTGCCATACAAAAGACAGCGGAGCACTTACATTTACCCAATCTAGGGAATAAAAGGCACCTAGACGCACTCCTGAATTTCCCAACATTGATTTATATTGATGCTTGGTATTTGGCCCAGCTTTAATCATCGATATTGTCTTACCAATCCAAGTACCACATAGATCCTAATATGCGTATGTTTTCTATGGTTTTCACTTAGCACTACAATCGTCTTTCTGTTTAGTCAACCTTGTAACAGTAAAATATGTCACTGAAGCAACTGCTGAATTTAAAATTACTCTAATTCGCGGCGAAAGGTGTTAATTTCCCTCAATAGCTTTTCATTTGGTCATATAGTATCATATAATGATCCAGACAAAGCCACTGGAGATCTCGAAAGCATAATTTTAATTACCTACCGTTTTTTTTTAAATTGCGATATGTCTACTCGTAAACGGGAAAAAAAATCCAGCCATAAAAGATCCGTTCCACAATTTTATTATACATCAAAAATCCTTATGCCCCATCCTATTTTTTAATCTCAATTTTTTCAACGAGTTTCATAGTTTTATTTGCACGTCTCGGCCCATATGAAATATGCCTTATGGAGATAATATATATTTTTCTGGATCTGGCTTTAATAGGTGTCAGAGCCATCCCCTTATGTACATTAGCAGCAGTTCATCCTGGCGACGCTGAGTTAAAAAAAAAATTTTTTTTTTAAACCTGCGTGTGTCCAGGAGCCAGCAGCGCCCACTAGGAAAGGGAGGCGGAAGCCTGGAAGGCTTGGGGCCGGATTGGGGGACCATTTGGGTGGCCCTGGAGTGAAACACTATACCGTCGGGGGCGGGGCAGGAGAGGGTGAGGGTGCACACGTTGGAAATTTTCCTAAGCCAGCGTCCACCGTGCCTCAGTTTGGGGTTTGGACTGGGAGGAGGCGGGGGTACAACGCTGAGAGCTCATTTTCTCGGGGTGACACCCCCGCCTAACTCAGCAGGCGGGGACCAAACGAACAAGGGATGATTTTTTTTTTTCCCTGCCACCCAAGGGGCCGACATTGCCAATCAAAGAAATAAAAGTCTCTCCTATCGTCCTCTGCCTTCCCACCACCGGCACCTGGAAATTCAAATTTCAAAACAATAAGCCCCCAGCAAAACCCCTTTTGCGCGAGTGTGGGATTGAAGGGCCCAGATTTCCCAGGCAGAGGCCGACGGGAAGGGGGGGGAGAGGGAGCGAGCGAGAGGAGAGGGAGAGGCGGAGGCTTTTTCCTGCACGGCCCCATCCCCCACCCCGTTACCCCAGTTCCGGGAACGCGAGGCGGGCCGGGGGCTGTGGAGGGGCTCCCCAGCCCCCAAGTCCCGGGATAACGGGCACCAGCCGCCCCGCGCCGCGCCCGCGCCCCGCCCCCGGCCTCCAGGAGGCGTAAAGGGAAGGGGGAGGGGAGCGAATGCTAGACTGTTCCGCCGCCCCCACCCCGCGCGCCCGCCGCCCCCAGCCCAGCCGAGCTCCGCGGGTACCTGTCGGCGCCCAAAGGTCAGGGTTTGGGCCCCTCGGAGGGGCCCGGCGCAGGATTTGTCCACCGCACACACACCCCCTTCCTATTTACCTCCTTCTTCTTCTCGCCCTTCTCCTTGGCCACGGTGGCTTCGGTGGCCGCGGCGGCCGCTCCCTCCTCCTTAGAGGTGGACGGCCCCGGCTTCTCGTCCTCTATGACCACGATCGTGGCGGTCTCATCAGAGGCTGCCACGGTGGCTGCCACTGCGGCGGTGTCCGGCTCCATGGCGTTGGAGCGGGAACGAGGAGGGGGACGATCAAGGGGACGAGGGCTCCTGGGCGGCGGCAGTGGCTGCACTGGAAAGAGCTAGATGGAGCAAGGGTGGGGAATCACTGGCTTCCAACCCCTTCACTCGGGCCCCCCTTCTTTAAATAACCCTCAACCCTGCCCCACTTCCGTCCACCCACCCTACGTCATGGCCTCCCCCCGTCACCCTCCCCCCTT
>NW_006776544.1:1817899-1827228 GCF_000442215.2 Lipotes vexillifer | reverse complement strand
CCCTTCCTCCACCCCCCCTCAACGATCGCGAGACTCCCCCTCCCCACCCGGAGCCCGGGCCGGCATCGCACGACCAACTGTTGCCTGAGCGTGGGGCGCGGACGGGGGTGCAGGCGGGAACCCACAGCCCGCGGCCCCCTAAAAATCTCCTTCCCCACACGCCCCCAGCAGTCAGCCTCAGCTCCCCTCGCAGATGTGTGCAGAAAGAATCCTCTTCCCCTTAAATCTGTTCTTTGTACCTCGGGGCGCTCTCCCCTTCTTGCACAAAGAACTTTTCCTCTGCTTATAACTGTACTGTAGAAGGTCTGTCTCACGATTTGCAAAGCCCAGAACCCCTCTGGGGACTTCCCTTTCCCAGGTCCCCAAAGGAGGACTGGTGGTGCTCTTCCCACCTTTGTAAATTCTGCAGAAGGACAAGCACTCCTTCAATCTCTAGATTGCAGCTGCAAACATTCACTTACAAGGCAAAGCGTGACCCGGGTTTTACGTATATTCGCTCTGTTTTCAAGTATGATACCTCTCGGATGGCCAATGTGCAGGAGCCCTTCTTTTGCCTTCACCACTGAATTTTAAAAGTCCTGGGGATCAAGGTCAAGGTCCCCACAGAACCTCGGGCAACTCATGGTAGGTGCCTAATACTAGTAATTGGGTTGAGTTATTGTGATTTTTTGTGTATTTTATTCGTATCCCCATTGTTATTTAGTTGTAATTCAACACCAATAATATGCATGACCACGGATATAAAAGCATTTTGTAAAGGGTATGCAAATGTCAGTTATTAAATACTATTGTTTCTATTTCTCCCCACCGGTTATTTTGATCAATAACGGGAAGATTAACATCTTAGTCTTAAAATTCCAGTCATTAGGGACAAAAGATAGTGAAACATATAAAACACAGTATACCAAACAACAATCACAAAACATACAATTTCCAAAATGAAGCAAGTATTTTCCAAAGTGGAAAGAAATCATGATTAATTTCCCTTAACACACCTTCCTAAATTCCCAATCTGAAATCAAGTGTGATTTCTGCAAAGAGCAGGAAGGCACACAATTGTCTCCCCAATATATCCCTTTTTCCTGGGGATAATACCCTAAATTCCCTTTTGTTTTAAAGCTGTGACTCCTTAACGTGCAGAAACCTTGGGAGATTTTAGCTGTTTTTGATCATTTACACCTTAGTGTGAATGAGTGTGAGAACCTGTCCAGGGACTGGTTTTGAACAGAGAAAAAGAGGCAAAGAGCAAGACAGGAGATTGAAGGAGTGTGCCACTGAGAGGAAAGGAGAGGCTGTTGGTTCTAGTTTTGCTCTGATTTTACTTTCATTATGTTCTTCTCATTTACTTTAGATTTTGCCCCCAGTGCCCACGTTTCTCACCCTGAAGTACACATGTGTACTATCCAACAGGTATACGGAGTCTAAGTATTAAAAATACTTCATATTTCTGAAGCGTCAACTTTAGTCCAAAAGTGGAATGGAATTAAGTCACTTAACAGGTCATTTGAATCACGATTTTTTAAAATATTTATTTATTTATTTTTGGCTGCATTGGGTCTTCGTTGCTGCGCACTGGCTTTCCCTGGTTGCAGCGAGCGGGGGCCACTCTTCGCTGTGGTGCGCGGGCTTCTCATGGCGGTGGCTTCTCCCGCTGCGGAGCACGGGCTCCAGGCGCACAAGCTTCAGTAGCTGTGGCACGCAGGCTCAGCAGTTGCGGCGCACGGGCTTAGCTGCTCCGCAGCATGTGGTATCTTCCTGGACCAGGGCTCGAATCCACGTCCCCTGCATTGGCAGGCAGATTCTTAACCACTGCGCCACCAGGGAAGCCTAAAACACAATTTTTTTTAAAATTAAAATGTGTAGATGTATTAAGGAATGAACTGCAGAATTTGAAGTATCTCCAAATAAAAGCTTGAGACTTCCAGTTGGATATCCTACCCCTTCCCCACTAACTGTTCCGTCTCCTCAGTCATTCAGAGTCGTCTGGTGGGAAAATTCAAGAAGTGCTGAAAGAGAAGCATGCTGCAATGCATGCATCCACCTGACTTGAGAAGGACCCTTCCAGATGAGGGCAATGGAAGAGTTCTTTATTACCAAACTGCAGCTGTGGGAGGACAGAAGTCCCCTTTCATTGCCTGGGGCTTCAAAGGAGAAAGACTCAAGAAATATTTGTTGTGTATTGATGTGTTCCTGCTTGCAAGGGTACTTTATCCTATTGTATTTCTCACTGCCAATGTATGGTATTTCAGATACATCGTGGGCTAAATGCACTTTTGTGAGGAAATCTGGGAAACTCACAGCCTTTCATAACACCTTTTCTGTGGGAACATGTGTTCCAAGTTCCAAAAAAAGAATTTAGAAATTAATTTGGGGGATACATTGGCAATTTTTCTTGTATGTATAATGCATCTTCCTTTTCGAGATGATGCGGCTGAAAGTGCTACCAAGCATAAGTTTGGCTGGAAAGGTCAATGCTTGGTCCATAGACCTTGCCACTGGATTCATGTAAATATTGCCCTTTGGCTTGTGGCAACAACTACTATTTACAGAGCATGTGCTATCCTTATTTGCAAATCTGCCTAAAATTCATGATCTGTAGACTTTGTTCTGCAAGAGTCACCTCATTTCTGATCCTACTCAACACCTTGCCCTGTCTGCTACTACTTTCCCAAATTATGTCTTTTCATTTGAAATGGTCTTGAATTGCTCTGTAACGTTGAGGTTGGAGAACAAAGCAAATTTTTTTTATAGAGAACAATGGGGTCAAAACAAATCCTAGTCTATAGGACAGGACAATATGTCCATCTGGCAGATTGTGAATATTGTAGAAGTTATCCAATAGTCATTTTCACATAGCCAAACTTGTTTAGTAGCTACCAGAATGCGTGTCCAGTGGTGGTATTAAATACTTTTATAAAGTTCATAAAGGCAAAGTCAAGGGCGTTCATAAAGGCAAGGTCAGGGGCGTTCCTTCTCTATCCAGTATCTGAAATTTATCACTGAAACTACACTACGACAAAAAACCACATTGTGATCCCACTGATCAATGTTCTTCAGAAGCTGGTACAAAGGATTCTGGTGACTGTATCTTGCTTACCACTCTAGTGACCATTCTGTTCATATCAGTGAGTTTCTTCACCGTTCTTGTCAAAGACATTTATGATAGTGGCATTTTTTTAAACAAATTTTGTGATGCATGCACACTTTGGTTTTAGAATTATTTTTCATAAACGTATTTTATTTATTTATTTTTGGCTGTATTGGGTCTTCGTTGCTGCACGCGGGCTTTCTCTAGTGGTGGCGAGCGGGGGCTACTCTTTGTTGTGGTGCGCGTACTTCTCATTGCGGTGGCTTCTCTTGTTGCAGAGCACTGGCTCTAGGAGCATGGGCTTCAGTAGTTGTGGCTCACGGGCTTAGTTGCTCCGTGACATGTCGGATCTTCCTGGACCAGGGCTCGAATCCATGTCCCCTGCATTGGCAGGCGGATTCTTAACCATTGTACCACCAGGGAAGTCCCGATAGTGACATTTTTTGAAAATGTGTTGTTTCCTCGGTGCTCTGTATGTTAAGGAAAAGGTGATGGTAATAGCTAGTATACGTCTACCGTTTCTTGAGTACCCACTATTGTATCAGGCACTGTGCTAGGTTCTTTACATAGGATATTGCTAATCCTCCTGGTTATTTTATGAAAGGAATATTATTATCCCTATTTTACAGATCCGAAAACAGAGGCTTAAGGAGGCTAAACAACTCATCTAAGGACCAAGGCTGATGAATGACAGAAGCCAGATTCAAATCCCAGACTGTCTGGCTCCAAACCTCACCTTTATTAAGTACTCTCTTCTTCACAAGGCTTCCTCCTTGACAGTAGAAATTATGTTGAGAAAATGACTGAAAAATATTTCTGCCGATTGTCTCCATGGTGTTCACTCTGGGTTTTTTAGAAGAAACTGTCACTCTTAAGGCTTTGATTTTATATACAGCCAGATAATTTCTTTAGCTCCACGTAAAAGTTGTTGTAAAGTGGAAGTTGGAGAATAACTTGGGATTCTTGCATGTACCCAAAGTAAATTCTTGGAACAGGAATGGACTCAGGACAGTTAGAGGTCAGGGAGTGGGGAAAACCTAACAACTTAAGATGTCCAAGAAGAAGTGTTTGGCAGAATATTGTATAGTACATCCATAAATGGGATACTAAGTGGTCATTATGAACAATTATGTAATATATATTTGATGACATGGAAATATGCTTCTAATATATTGCTCAGTGAAAAAAAGGCAAGCAAGAAAACAGTGATCCCATTTTTGCAAAAAGAAAGAAATTATTTACATAAGTAGATTTCCACAAAGGAAAAGTCTGGAAGGTTCCACTCTAAATGTTAACAGTAGTTACAGCAAGGTGGTGGGATTATGTGTGACTTTTTTCTTATTTTTGCTTTTCTAATCCTAATTTTCCTCCATGAAGGTATTCATGCTTATACAATAAATAACATATATATATATATATATAACTGAATCACTTTGCTGTACACCTGAAACTAACACAATATTGTAAATCAATTATACTTCAATTAAAAATACAGAGAAAAATAACATTTTCACAAGTGAATCAAAAAATATTGCTCAAAACTTGACAGGTTGAAATAATCCCTAATGGAAGGAGTAAGAGCTAGTAGACAGGGTAAGTCAAAAAGGGACTATTTCATACTGAAGAGACAATGCAGTTATTTCATGTGTAATGTAACAGAAGAAATATAAATTACTGTGCTGTTTACAGTAATGTTACCTGGTTAAGGAACTGTTTTTTGGTGATTTTTTTTGGCTTTATCATTTTAAGTTGCGTGTAAAAGAATTTTTTTTTACTTCTAAAAGTTATCACACAAAACCTAGCTGAGGAAAAAGTTATAGCCAGATTTTTAAAATACTTCCCACCCTGAAATTCTACACACACCATGCAAGCCCTAAAACATGAAACACATGCTAAGTAATCTGAATTGGATTTGCTAAAACCAAATGGTGAATATTATTAGAGGCAGAATAGCCAATTATTACCAGCTTGGGCTGTAGAGTTGGAAAGACTTGGAGTTCGAATTCTACCAAATTATTTAACCTCTCTAAGCCTCAGATTTGCAGCTGTAAAATGGATATAATACCTAACTCAAAGTGGCTTTATGAGGACTTAATGTAAAAGTATACGTAAAACATTTAGCATGGTCTTGGCATGTAATATGCATTCAATGGATGGTAGTTAACAAAAAGAAAAGCAGGGTGATGCTTTGAGTTTCAGACTGAGCCAAGGAAAAAGCCAGGATATGAGAAAGTCCAGAACTAAAGTCCTAAACTAAGTTGAGGATAAGGCAGAATTGTTGTTTGCCAAGTGATTTTCTCTGTTCGTTATCATTTATTAGGGTCAGCAATTTGGTGCAATTACACTTCCTCGAAGGTAAGTTATGAAAAAGGCAGTAAGTGAGGGAGAAGAGGGTCAGGACACCTCCTTGCTTAGAATATGACCTCCTTGAGGACAAGGACCGTATCTGATTCATCTTTGCTTAAAGGCTACATGAAATGAGGTGGAGGGAAGGGGGTCCAGGAGCTGGCTCCCCAGTGGCATTGGGTCTTCCACCCTCCACACATAGCCTTCAGGTGTTATGTTGCCCTCTGTGGTTGCTCCCACTTTTCCTCTTTTAATTTTGCCCTAGGTGTCCATTTCGGACAGATTTCATCTTCATAATAATATATTTATAAAACACTTTTCAAGGCTCTTTTACAGCTTACCCACTCTGTGTTAGTATATCAAAGACTATGATGACTTGCAGAGAAAATGGATTAGGCTCGTCTAGAGCCTCGACCAGTGGTCTCAAACATTAACACACCAGCATCACCTGGAGGTCTTGTTAAACACAGATGGCTGGACGCACTCCAAGACTTTCAGAATCGATGGGTTTGGGCTGTGGCTAGGAATTTGCCTTTCTAACAAGTTCCCAGGTGATGCTGATGCTGCTGGTCCAGGGACCACACTTTAGAACCAGTGACTTAGAACAGAGCTCAGCAAACTTTTTCTGTAAAGGACCAGACAGTGCATATTTCAGGCTTTGTGGGCCAAAAGGTCTTCGTTATAACCATTAAACTCTGCTGCTATAGCATGAAAGCAGCCATAGACAATAGGTAAATCGTGAACATGGCCGGGGTCCAATAAAACTTTATTTACAGACACTGAAATTTGAATTTCATGTGATGACATATTATTCCTTTTTTGACTTTTTCAACAATTAAAAAATATAAAAACAACTCTTAGGTCGAGGTCATACAAAAATGGGCATCAAGCTGTGTTTGCTGAACCTACCTGAAAGAGAACTCATTATCTAAGGAAGATAAAACAAACACAAGTGGAAAAAAGAGGCATAACAAAGCAATAAACCTGTGAGTAGGTGTTTAACCTTGATAGTAATCAGGGAAATGCAAATTAAAACCACAATAAGATACCACTACACATCCACTACAATGGCTAAAATTTTTTAAAGATTAACAATACCAAGAGTTGGGATGAGAAGCAATGGGGACTCTCATGTAGTGCGGGTGAGAGTGTAAATTGTATAACCACTTTGGAAACCAGTTTGGCATTATTTACCAGTGCTGAACACACATGTACCCTGTCATGGTAGAGAAATGGAGACGTGCCACCCAGATTCTCCTTCAATAAAGGACATTCTGTGCAGATATGGGGAATGCCATCAACAGATAGCTTCCAGCTGCCAGCTCCTTGAATGTCTGCCTTAGCTGCAGAGAGTTGCTTTGCCCAGGGTCATGCTCTTCCTAAGATGAATGAGCAAGGCAGGCATGTCAACGAGCCAGGCCTGACACAGAGCACACTGATGGGCACTACTTGTTCTGAAGCTCCACACCAAGTTGGCTCAAGCTTTGTCAGACTTGGGTCACAGTTCACCTTCTCCCTCGGCCCAATCCTCCTTCCTCTGCCTTTCTTTCATGGGTGTTGGTCCTAATAAACATCTTGTACCCAATACCCCATCTCAGGTTTTGCTTCTGGAGAGACGAACCTATGACACCTTTGACCCAGTAATTCCACTAGGATAATATACCCTAGAGAAAATCATTCTTATGTATACCAAAATCTATGTGCAAGAATATTCATAGCAACTTTCGTTTATAATAGCCAAATGCTGGAAACCAGGCTTCCCTGGTGGCGCAGTGGTTGAGAGACCGCCTGCCGATGCAGGGGACACAGGTTCGTGCCCCGGTCCGGGAAGATCCCACATGCCGTGGAGCAGCTACGCCCGTGAGCCATGGACGCTGAGCCTGTGCGTCCGGAGCCTGTTGCTCCGCAACGGGAGAGGCCACAACAGTGAGAGGCCCGCATACCGCAAAAAAAAAAAAAAAAAAAAATTGCTGGAAACCACCCAAATGTCCATCAGCAGGAGAATGAATTTGATGTAGTCACATGATGAAATATTATACATCAATGAAAATGGCAGCAATATATATCTACATGCATGACACAATATTGAGAGAAATAAGCAAGATATAAAAAGAGTGCCTACTATATGATGCCATCCATTAAAAGTTCAAAAATAGGCAAAAGTATTTATGGCTGCATTCATAATTGACAAAAATATAAACAAAAGCAAATAAATGATTACCACAGAAGTCAAGATAGTAATGTCCAGGTATGATCTTCAAAAATTTTAACTGGTATGACTCAAAAGCTTTTATACCTCATGAGAGTATGCTGGCTCAGTACCAACACTGGTTTAATTCTGGGTGGTGGAAGAAGGGGTGGTCAGAGAGAGAGGCACCTGGTTTGGAGGTGTCTTCCAAAATGCCAACAATGTTTGGGTTCTTGACCTGGCTAGAGGTTACATGGGCATCCACTCGGTAGTAATTTGTTAAACTGTACATATGTATTTTATGCACATTAAAAGCAGGAAAAAATAGACATACTATAGGAAAATATAAATGCTTTATAAACATTTACTTTAAAAAGTATGACTGTAATGGAGAACAGTATGGAGGTTCCTTAAAAAACTACAAATAGAACTACCCTATGACCCAGCAATCCCACTACTGGGCATATACCCTGAGAAAACCATAATTCAAAAAGAGTCATGTACCAAAATGTTCATTGCAGCTCTATTTACAATAGCCCGGAGATGGAAACAACCTAAGTGTCCATCATCGGATGAATGGGTAAAGAAGATGTAGCACATATATACAATGCCATAAAAAGAAACGAAATTGAGCTATTTGTAATGAGGTGGATAGACCTAGAGTCTGTCATACAGAGTGAAGTAAGTCAGAAAGAGAAAGGCAAATACCGTATGCTAACACATATATATGGAATTTAAGAAAAAAAATGTCATGAAGAACCTAGGGGTAGGACAGGAATAAAGACACAGACCTACTAGAGAATGGACTTGAGGATATGGGGAGGGGGAAGGGTAAGAAAAAATAAATAAATAAAAAGTGTAACTGTAAAGCACTGAGGAGATGGTGTGGGAGTGAAGGTAAGAATGATCAGAGCTCATCGTGTGCTAGCTCACTGTGTGCTTATTTGTTCTGTAACAATATGATATAAAACAGATCTTGAGAAATTCCAAGACATTCTATAAAGAGGTACAGGGAGAGAACCACTGTTGTTCAGAGGGAGCACTCTTTTCCAGCTGAGAGGTGACAGGACGAAAGCTTCAGAAAAGAAGGACTATTTGAGATGAGCATTGAAGAATAGGGACGATTCCAGCAGGTACCGCTGCAAAGGAGGTTTGGGGGAAAGACAGCTTTAATGAGATGTAAGGAAGAATGAATCGCTTGTGATCAAGAAATTAGACAAATTGATGAGAGCAGCATTTCCCAACTTGTTTTGCTGCTTAACATCCTTCAATGTTAGAAAATTTAGGAAATTCTGAATCATACATTATTTTCTGCAAGAGATACCTATATTGAATAACTACTGCGCTAGGTGGTAGGTATACAGCCATAGCAAGACAGACACCGTCATGGAGTTTACACCGACTATATTGGGACTTAATTTCTTCCTACAGGCACCATTCTTCCTGAGAGCAGAAAACAATCTAGACTCATCCATGTAAACTCAGCCAATTCGACGTTGTTTGTGTGTGTGTGTCATTTCATATTTAAACTCGGTCAGATTTAGGAGTACCCTCCCTCCCTCCTTCGTGACCCTCACGTTGATTTTGAACTCCAGAGTTTATGTAAGACTGAAATAGTAGTGGTGGGGAGGAAGTGTCCACTTCTTAGGCTCTTGATATGTTCTGCACTGGCCTTCCCTGAGATGTACAGTCACCCTGTCATCCATT
>NW_006776544.1:1721009-1817889 GCF_000442215.2 Lipotes vexillifer | reverse complement strand
TGTCCAGTCACTCTGTCATCCATTCCTGCTGCCATCTGTGAAGGTGGCCAACTCTGCCTCGGGGCTCTAATCGCCCCGGTTCCTGCTGCCGCCCAACGCTGCTTCCCCTTGTCATAACCACAAGACTCCAGCTTCTAAGTTTTCTTTTCCTATTTGCCTCCTTCTTCTCAGTTCTGAGGCTCTTAGGATGGAGGGATAGAGTGAGTAACGTAACACGTCTTGCCCAGCGAGTATTCTTCCCAAATCTTTCTCTCTTACACCCTGGACCGAGACATGAAACAATAACCTAAAACACGAAGAGTATGTTCTGCCCTTCTTTTGTGACATCTGCATTGGAATTGAGACCAGCCTCCTGTGTCACGTCCTACCTCAAAAGGTCACAGGGTTGAGGTTAGAAGAGAGCTTGGGTAATCTTTATAGATTACCCCTTGGATCCATCAGAGTATAGATTAAATGCCGCAAATAGATAAAAACTGCATTCAAGACTTGGTTGGAATCCTTGAATTTTGTGCTTTAAAAAAAAATCAGCTTGCTTATTACTTTAATAATTTTTGTGTTTAACCTCCAAATGATGATATTAGAGAGATGGTTTTACTTTGCAGATGTGGCTAATTTTTATTCCTGATAAACGAAAAACTGAGCTGAATTCAGCCATGACTCTATTTTCTCTTTTAGGGTTTTCAAATTACTAGAGAAATCTTTATGTGCTATGTAAGAATTTTGATCAGATAAATGCAGCTTATGGGCCTGATGAGTATCACCTTGAGAATTTGTAGAATTTTAATCATTTTTACGGTCTGTATTTCAACATCAGCATCCCTTTGATTCTTTGCGGATATATGTCAAACAGCTTATGACCAGTAAAAAATAATTTAACACTCTATAAAGGTCAAGACTGAGATGGCAAGTTAGAAGTATTCAGCTGGATGATCAAAAGAGTACCTGAGTCATGAGCACACCCATCTGACTGCCACTAGCCACTGCACTTGTTCAATTCCTAAGGGAAATGCTGGGTAGAGCATAACGTTTGTGAAGAGTAGACTTGGGAGGTAAATCTGGAAAGATTTGTTCAGGACAGAATCCTTTTTAATAATTTTTAACTCCAGTTTCTGAGGGAAAGTAGGCCTGGGTGCTGCCAGACCTGGCTATGGGATTTGTGAAGCAGAAAGGAGATCCTAGTCAAGCAGAAAGAAATAAGGGAGGAGGGTGAAGGGAATTAAGAAACTAACCAGGGCATGGGAGTTCCCTGGTGGCCTAGTGGTTAGGATTCCGCACTTTCACTGCCGTGGCCTGGGTTCAGTCCCTGGTCAGGGAACTGAGATGCGTGGCCAAAAGAAAAAAGAAAAAAAAGAAACTAACCAGGGCAGGAATGAAGTAGCTAAGGGAAGGTGAGATGTAGAGGGGAGGAGGAGGGTCTTCAGGGCCTCCTCTGCCTGCTGTGCCTGTCCCCCCTTCACATGAGCCTTTCTCACCCCAAATTCCATAAGGAATGAAAAGTATAAATGGAAATATATAAATAAAAATGAGCTCTTCGTTATGCTGCTCTGCATGGAAAGCAATATCTATGTTGGATTTGTGTATATGAAAAGCAAGGCTTTTCAACTACTGGGGATTTAAAAATCAATGAATCATTTATGCCTCGGCTCGGCCTGCCTTCCAGCCTCTGGCTGCTGACTCACCTACTCGAATCTTCCTCCCCAGCCTCATCTGTGTTAGGCAGGCCTGTTTTTACCTTTGCAGGCCCTACGCTCTCTTACTGGTGAAGGCTTCAGCCAACATCATATTAAAATGCATCCCCGTCCTGCATTAAAAATTTATATTTTTGCTATAAATTTTTGAAAGGGCTTTTGTAATTTCGCTCTTGAAATTATTTGTCCGTGCATAACTAATTTAATTTATAATGGCTGTGATTTCTCCATAATCATTATGCATACTTGGAAATTGGAAGTGAGAAGATCCAACCTAAAAATTATTTGCAAAGGCAATAGATTTTTTAATAAATTTACAATTAATAAACTTGATAGAATGTTATATTCTGTGTCCATTTAATTGAATTATTATTTTTGAGTTTTTCATTTTTTTTTAGTATTTTATAGTCTGTTTTTAAGATCTCACTTTTTAATTTTGTCTCCAGAAAGCCTGTAAGTCCTAAGCACTTAGTTATAGTTGTTTAATGGATAAAAAACAGGCACCGAACACCCATTCACTCATTTGTGTGTTTTGAGGGGGTGGTTGCGGTGAGACTTGGGCTTTCTAGAAGGTAGAGTTTCATTTATTTGAATTTTGTTCAATGACCATTTAACTCTTTGCATTGGATGCCTCTTATATGTCAATACAAGTATAGGACATAAGATCTTTATTCAGTTAGACAAAATGCCATCTGATGATGATAAGTGAGAATGATCAAAGCTATACCTTAAGGAACTTACTATAAAATTGACAAAACTTGAGTTATTGGATATTCGAGATGAAGGAGAAGCAGGGTTCCCAAATAAACCTGAAATTTATACAACAATTTGCTGCAGAAGCAGAGGCCTAGGGAAATGATGAAATTAGTCAAGCTTGCCTTCACCCCCCTCTGCTGTCCCTAGGCCGAGTAGATACAAATCTTTACTCAACTTTGACTCCAGGGTCAGCTATTTCAATACATCCTAAACACCACTTCAGACTCCCTCACCCCATGACCTTCTGCTCTGCCTGCTATACTAATTCCCAAACTTAGCGTACCATCTTGGGATATTTTCGCTACTCCTGCTTTCCATCTGCCAAGCATTGCCAGAGACAGTTACAGACTCATGCTGATTTGGACCACTATGGAAATCCACACCATCTGCCTCCAACTGGGCTCTTTCTGTCACTCTAAAACCTTTATTAACTTTTCTGGATTCGCTATCACTCTCCACCAGTAACTGTTCCCTCCTCCTCTGCCTTGTTCAAGTTCCTAAACCCTCTACTCTCAACTTAAATTTCATTGGAAATTTCATCAGATTAAATGTGGTCATTCAGGTAGAGCAGTTACCATAGTGCCTGGCACATAGAGGGTTCTAAATAAAACACGTACTGTTATGACTGTTAATATTGAATGAATGCCATAATGTGTTGGATTAAAAGCTCGGGCTTTGGAGTCAGACAAACCTAAGGTTGAATCCTGATACTGCCATCTACTAGCTAATGAGCAAGTTGCTAAACCTCTCTAAGTCTCCGTTTTCTTATCTTGAAAATGGAAACAATAATATTACTACTTTAAAGGGATTTAGTGATAATTAAGTAAAAGTACTTATGTGAAACCATGAGAAGAGTATCTGTCACATGAGTACAGTGTTAAGCCACAAGGATTATTATTGCTGTTATTACTGTTAATACATCCACTTATTACTCTTCTTTTTCTTTCTTTTTTTTTTTTTTTTTTTTTTTTTTTTTTTTTGAGAAAATCATCATCTCCCTTGTGACAGACCACAGTTTTTAATGTCCTCACCTCCTCGGTATATTTCCATTTCTTCACAACTTCTTATTCTTTTTTTTTTTTAAGATTTATTTAATTTATTTATTTATTGGCTGCGTTGGGTCTTCGTTGCTGCACACAGGCTTTCTCTAGTTGTGGCGAGCAGGGGCTACTCTTGGTTGCAGTGCGCGGTCTTCTCATTGTGGTGGCTTCTCTTGTTGCAGAGCACCGGCTCTAGCGCGTGAGCTCAGTAGTTGTGGCGCACGGGCTTAGTTGCTCCGCGGCATGTGGGATCTTCCTGGCCCAGGGCTTGAACCCGTGTCCCCTGCATTGGCAGGTGGATTCTTAACCACTGTGCCACCAGGGAAGTCTTTTTTTTTTTTTTGCCGAGAGGCTTGTGGGATCCTGTTTCCCCGACCAGGGATTGAACCCATGCCCTCGGCACCGAAAGTGGGGAGTCCCAACCACGGACCACCAGGGAATTCCTGACAACCTCTTATTCTTTACAATAAATATTTGAGTACACCACTGTCTGCTGGGCACTGTTTTACGTGCTGGGATACTGGAGCCTTGGAGGAAGAAATCTCTCTTCTCTAAGGTCAATTCCTCTATCTGTACCTTGGATCCTTGTCCTTCCCAATCACCAAGGGATTTTTCTTGCAAACTTTCTGCCTCCCTCTTCTAGTATCTTAAACGGCCCCCTCTTCGTTGGCTCCTTCTCCTTTGCTTTAAAGAGGCTTCATGTTTTGTCAAGAATTTCTGTTCAACCCTTCTAACTAATTTAATTAAAATTGTATTTTTTTCCTTTTTATTTCCAAACTTCTTCAATATGTGGTCTCTCGTCTCCATTTACTCAGGATATCATCTCTCCTCAATTCCCTGTAACCTTGTTGCTACCCTCTAACTGACCACTTACCAAAACCACTTATTTTGTGATCTCCAGTGAATTCCTTGACACATCCAAAGAAAGTCTCTCAATCTTCATTTTCCATGTCCTGTTTTCAGCATTTGAACTGCTAACTCTCACCTCCATATTAATTCTTTATTTTTCATTTTCATTGATTGCGAACATTTTCAAATGTAGGAAAGTACATGGAATAACATAACCAGTATATGTACCCTCCACCCAGTTCTATCAAATCTGGCCAGATCCACTTTCAGATTGTGTTTAAAGAAATAAATATTTCAGATATAGTTATTTCTTGTATGCCCCTCCCCAGTCTCAGTCCTCTCCCTCTCTTGAATTTGGTGATGATCCTGCCCTTTCATGTTTTATATATTATTACTATTGCATGTATGTAGCCATAAGCAACAGGTAATATTTTCAGACTTTATATACTGTACATGTTTTGTAATTTTCTCTTTATGCTCAACATTATATTTTTGAGATTTTACTCTGTTCATACATGTAGCTTGAGCTATTCATTTTAATTTCAAAATAGTATTCAATTTCATGAATACCATGATTTATTTATTCATTCACCTACTGATGGACATTCAATTTGCTTCCTTTTTTTTTTTTTTGAGATTACCAATCATGCTGCAATGAGCATTCCTTTACATGTCTCCTTGTGCACAAAGGTTAGAATTTTGCCCAGGTCTGTAGCTAGAAATGGAATTTCTGGGTTGAAGGGTATTACCTATACAACTTTATTATACAATGTCAAATGGCTCTTCATAGCAGTTCTACCAACCTATACTCCTTATAGCAGTGATCAGTGTTCTATCTGTTCTACATTCTCAACAGCAGTTGGTATTGTCTGAATTTTTACATTTTTGTCAAAGCAATGATTGTTTCATAGTATCTCATGGCTTGAATTTTTTAAAATTTTTACTGGGGTATAATTGATTTACAATGTTGTGTTAGTTTCAGGTGGACAGCAAAGTGAATCTATTATACAAATACATAAATCCACTCTTTTTTAAGATTCTTTTCCCATATAGGTCATTACAGGGTATTGAGTAGAGTGCCCTGTGCTATACAGTAGGTCCTTTTTGTTATCTCTTTCATATATAGTAGTGTGTATGTGTCAATCCCAATCTTCCAATTTATCCCTTCTCCCTTTACCCACTGGTAACCACAAGTTTATTTTCTACATCTGTAACTCTATTTCAGTTTTGTAGATAAGTTCATTTGTAGCCTTTTTTTAGATTCCACATATAAGCGATATCATATGATATTTGTCTTTCTCTGTGTGACTTACTTCACTCAGTATGAGTATCTCTAGGTCCATCCATGTTGCTGCAATAGCTTGAATTTTTTATTTCCCTGAGTAGTAATGAGGTGAAGCACCCTTTCATGTCCTTTTGGCCCATTTGGATTTCCTTGACTCTGAATTGCTTATTCATATATCTTGTCAGTTTTTCTGCTAGGTTTCTTTCCTTTTTTTCTCACTGATTTGTAGGGGTTCTTATACATTCTAGATATGAATTCATTCATTCATTTAATCATGGGACTTCCCTGGCGGTCCAGTGGTTAAGACTTCACCTTCCAATGCAGGGGGTGCAGGTTCAATCCCTGGTCAGGGAACTAGGATCCCACATGCCTTGCGGCCAAAAAAACAAAACGTTTAATCAATATTTTTCTAGCATCTACTTTGTTCCAGGAATGGTTCTAGGCACTGGGAATGCAGGAATAATCCAAACAGATAAAAATCCCTGCCCTCATGGAACTTACATTCTAGTAGGGGAAGCTAAACAATAAACACAATTGATACGTAAAATAGAATAATGGATAATGATAAATCCTCTGGAGAAAAAATTAATAGGGAAGAGGAATAGGGAGTATGTGTGTATGGGAGTGGGAAAGGAAATTGTTGAACTGCAATTTTAAGTAAAATTCTCTAGGAAGACCTCACTGGGAAAGTGAGTTTTGAACAAAGACCTGAAGAAAGTAAGAGTGCAGGCAGAGTGAACAGCAAGTGCAAAGGCCCTGAGGCAAGAGTGTGCCTGGCAAGTCCTAGGAATAGCATGGAGCAGTGTTTAATTAAGCAGAGTGAGTTGGAGAGAGTGGTGGGAGAGGAAGTCAGAGAGGTGATGACAGCTAGAGTGTAGAACCTCATAGATTATCCTTTGTTAGTTATATGCATTGAAAACATATTTTCCCAGTCTGTGGCTTGTCTTTTAAGTTGCTTATGTTATCTCGAAGTGCATACATTTTGAAATTTAATGTAGTTAAATGTGTCAATCATTTCCCTTATTGTTTGTGCTTTTTAGTGTCTTAAGTAATCATTCTCATTCCCTATTCCAAGGTCATAATGATATTCTATTTTCTTCTGAAAGTTGTAAAGATTTGCTTTTCACATTTAGATCTTTATTCCACCAGATATTGATTTTTTTTTCTCTGTGGTGTGAGATAGGGATCTAATTTTATAATTTTCCATGTTGATTATCAATAGTTCCAGCACCATTTAGTGGATAATCCATTTTCCTCACTGATTTGAAATGTCAAATATGCTGCATAACAACTTTCCATATATGTGTAGATCTGTTTTGGGACTCTGTATTTGGTTCCATTGTTCTGTCTACCTCCATACCACACTGTCTTAATTACTATCGGTTTAAATCAGTCTTGAAATATAGGTCATGGTAGATTCTTGACCAAATGAATAACACAATTGAAACATTACTCTGGGAAGAATATTCTTATGACTGTCAACAGAGTAAAATGGTCAAAGGTGATATCACAAGGGCTTACGCTAAAGTGATGGCAGTTTGAATGGCGAGAAAACAAGGAATCTAAAAGTAATTCCAAAGAACATATTAACAAGATTTGTTGGCTGATTGCCTACAGAGCAATTAGGAGAGAGGAAGCAAGCACATGGCTTTGAAATTTCAAGCCTGGGTCACTGTGTGAAATAACGATGAGTTAGTTTTTTCATCCAATGCTTTGGTAACAATGGGTTATATTAGGCAAGGGATCTGGGCCAGAGATATATATTTGGTCTTTGCCTGCTTAGAGGTGACCTAGAGGGGGACCAAAGAAAGCAAAGGTCTGAGCTTTGGGGATTTTCCCTAGTTAGGTGGTGGAAGGAAGAAGTAGGGGGGGACATCTGAGAGGTATGGTAATCGGTACGGTGCATTCTATTAACCATAACAAGGATTTTTTGAATGGATGACGTAGGTCCTAGTAGCCCCAACACCTTTGAGTTCCCTCATTGGTATGACTGTGCTTTGGTTCTATGGCAATCTTCAAAGTCACCGGAACAAGTCTGTTGTCACAGGCAGCATTGAAAGCATATCCCTTGCTGGATGTGGGGAAGACGCCCCCGGTCCGACGGGTCTCTCCCTGCAGTTCCGCAGGTTGGCCGCAGGGGGCGGAATCTGCGGCGGCCTGGAAAACTGGCGGGGGCGGGAGGCGCCGCTCTCTCTCGGGTCAGGCTCCCGGCTCCCGGCTCCCCGCGCCCGGCACCCGGTGCCCGGCACGGAGCCGCTTCTCTAAGGACGTGCAGCCGAGGCGAGGGGGTGTGAGGACGCGGGAGGCAGTGTCGTCGGATCCGCCCGCAGTCCGCAGCCCCGCCGAGCCTGGAAGCTGCCGGGATGGAGCCGCCGCTCCCGCTTGGAGTCCAGCCCCTTGCCGTATCCGCCTGAGAGAAGGGGGGAGGGGAGGCCGCGCGGGGCGGAGGTGGGGGTCCGCGGGACTGCGGATCGCAGCAGAGGGGCGGCTAGGGGCCGGTCAGGACCCCAGGCCGAGCCGAGCGGGGGAGGGGGGCCAGCGCGGGAGGCGCTGTCTCCGACCCTGGGGAGGGAGGGTGGGCTGAGGGGCGGGAGCCTCCCTCCACCCCACACCGCGGGTCCCCTTCCGGGCAGCGCTTCTAGAAGAGACCCTTGACTAGCGCCTGCATACTATCGAGGGTATGGAGATAAAGGGTCCTGTCCGGGAGCCCTGCGCCCTGACCCTAGTCCAGAGGAACGGGCAGTATGAGTAAGTAACCACCTGATACCCACAGAGGAGGGGAGCCTACCATTACCTCCCAACCCCAAGCCGCGACAAGCCACCCACCCTCCTCCCACTGAGGCCGCGCAGGCAACAGGTTCGGGCCCAGGTGTGACGTGCCAGTGCTCTAACCACCGAGCTTTGTCCCCAACTTCCAAGCCGGTGGATTGATTGCTCCTGTCCGTGTGGCTCAGTGGAAGGACTCAATGGGCGGGGAAGCAGGAAGCCTGGGTTCTTAGTTCCTGCCCCTGCAACTGACATGGGTTGTGTAATCCTGGGCTAGTCAGTAAAGCTTTCTGGGCCTTAGTGTCCTCATCAGTTTAATAAAAACATTAACTGCTTTAATTTATAGCCTTTGGAGTTTTAACTGGGAGAATAATAAATGCGAAAGTGGTTTACAAAAAGTATAAGTACTGTAGAAACGCTTCATTGTTAACCTTACAGAGGTGCCTTTTCTTAACCTCATTCAGCTGGTTCCTCCAGTCTCACCACCCCCTTATTCCATGCGCTTGGAGGCATATTCATTAATTCAGTAATGGTTTTGTGTAGGCCAGTAACTGCCTCACTTATTGACTTGACAGTTAGAAAAAGTAATGAAATGTGTAGAAATGTAGACAACATTTGACATTTCATCAGGGTGTGTTACCTTCCACTCTGCCTTGCACATAGGAGCTCAGTAAAGACTGTTGACTGATTGATCAAAAGATTTTGATAAGCCATCACTATACTGCTGATCTCCCTTGCCACTAATGCCTCATCTAAAGTATCCCTGATGACCATCACATATCATAGGTAGGTCCCTATCGCTGTGTGCCCAAGCCACCTCCCCTGGTTGTTCACTGGTTTCTTGACATCAGTGAAGAATTGTTGATCACTGAAAATTTTTAAATTGTTGATCATTTAAATCCTGCCATCCCCCAACATTGGATTCTGCTTAAAAACAATTTTTCTCAGTCCCTGCTTTTAGATTGTCCAGACTCAATCTTTATCTATGCTGTCCACTTTACAGAGAAGAAATTCACACTGGCCTAGCCTGCCCTTTTCTGAGGCTCTTGGTGCCACTCTCAACTGGACGTCAACTGGTTCTATGGAGGTAGCTCTTCCCTAGATCCTGCTTGGTCAGTTCTGTTGATGTGATAAATTCATTTTATTTTTCCCAGATTTCATCAAACCCTGGAAGACCAGTTTAATGAAAGTAAATTCAACAGAAAAGTGAATTGAAAAGTGGAACACCACTGCCACTTCCAAAGGCAAGAATAGGGTGGGAAGATGTAAGCCTTGGGCAAATCAGTAAATTTTTTGTGCCTCGGTTTCCTCTTCTTAAAAACAAAATTATAAGGATTAAATAAAATAGCTACATTGTTGAGATGACCACATCCCGAGGTCTGGTCCCTTGGTTTGGTAGGTTTGGAACTCTATTCAGCTGATAAGGGAGTGAGCAGCTGGCCTTGAGGTAAATGCCTCATTCTGTCTGGTCTCTCGTACTGGAAGAACTTTTAACCTTGCAGTGGTAGCTCTCCTGATTATTTGTGTCCTCCCCATAGAGAAATCAAATTCTGTATTTCAGTTCTGTAAAATTTAAGGGTATAGCACAACTAACACTCAATGGCTTGATGTGTATCAGGTACTCTTCTAAGCATTTCATGAATTAGTTCATTTAACCCTCATGTGAGGGTTACTGTGAAATTGTAATATCATCATCATCATCCCCCTTTTCTAGATACAGAAGTTGAGGTGCAAAGAGGTTAAGTCATTTGTCTGAGTCATTACATTGTCTGAGAAGTTTCTTTTGAAATCATTTATTGGAGACACCTGATACTGTCAAACCATATATATATAACCCTCAAATCCTGGTCTCTTGGGTGCCTTCTCTGACTTGAGTGTCCAGAACTTTTTTACTTTGGGCCTTTTTATCCTAGAACTTGAAGCCTATTGCATTCTTTAGTTCTGTAGTTCCTGCTATCAACCATAGGAGAAATTTACTTGAGAGACTAAAATTACAATTAAAGGTAAGGCTTTTTTGCACACAAGGAATCAAACACTAACATTCATTTTTTTCAAGGCAAATGGATTATGATGCCACCTGTTGTTTCATCTTTAGCCTTCCTTGAACAAATCAAAGTATTTCCTAGGGATAATGCTGGGTCTGCATTCACAATTTTTTACTCTTTTCTGTTTCCAACTACCAAATTCTGATTTCCATTTTTTTGCCATATACCTATTATTTTTCACCTTTCTGTGTTGAAAGGAATGATTAGATTTAGGTAGAATTTTTATTCTTATTCTTAGCCCTACTCTCTTGTTATAATTTATTTAGTGACTAACACGTAGTAGATATTAAATAAATATTTGTGGAATTAACTTAAATTCCCAGTTTATGTTTTGTGATGGGTATTTTTTTGGGGGGTTGCATTTCTTTTTTAAATTGAGAAATAATTGATGTATAACATTGTATTAGTTTCAGGTGTACAACATAATTACTTGATATTTGTATATATTGTGAAATGATCACCACAATAATTCTTGTTAACATTCATCACCACACATAGTCAACAATTTTTTTCTTGTGATGAGAACTTTTTTTAATAAATTTATTTATTTATTTTTATTTTTGACTGCATTGGGTCTTCGTTACTGCGCACGGGCTTTCTCTAGTTGCGGCAAGCAAGGGCTACTCTTCGTTGCGGTGCACAGGCTTCTCATTGTGGTGGCTTCTCTTGTTGCAGAGCATGGGCTCTAGGCGCACAGGCTTTAGTAGTTGTGGCACATGGGCTCAGTAGTTGTGGCACATGGACTCAGTAGTTGTGGCACACGGGCTTAGTTGCTCCACAGCATGTGGGCTCTTCCTGGCCCAGGGCTCGAACCCGTGTTCCCTGCATTGGAAGGTGGATTCTTAACCACTGCGCCACCGGGGAAGCCCTGTTGTGATGAGAACTTTTAAGATTTACTTTCTCTTTATTTTTTAATAGATCTTTATTGGAGTATAATTGCTTCACAATACCCTGTTAGTTTCTGTTGCACAGCAAAGCGAATCAGCCATATGCATACATATGTCCCCATAGCCCCTCCCTGTTGAGCCTCTCTCCCACCCTCCCTATTCCACCACTCTAGGTCATCGCAAAGCACCGGAGCTGATCTCCCTGTGCTGTGCTGCTGGTTCCCACCAGCCAATTATCTTTTTTTTTTTTTAACATCTTTATTGGGGTATAATTGCTTTACAATGGTATGTTAGTTTCTGCTTTATAACAAAGTGAATCAGTTATACATATACATATGTTCCCATATCTCTTCCCTCTTGCGTCTCCCTCCCTCCCACCCTCCCTATCCCACCCCTCCAGGCGGTCACAAAGCACCGAGCTGATATCCCTGTGCTATGCATCTGCTTCCCACTAGCTATCTACCTTATGTTTGGTAGTGCCCAATTATCTTACATTCAGTAGTGTATGTATGTCGATGCTACTCTCACTTCGCCCCAGCTTCGCCCTCCCACCCGGTGTCCTCAAGTCCATTTTCTATGTCTGCCTCTTTATTCCTGCCCTGCAACTAGGTCCATAAGATTTATTCTCTTAAAAACTTTTAAATATACAGTACACTGTTATTAAGTATAGTCATCACTCTGTACATTACATCCCCATGACTTATCTGTTTTATAACTGGAAATTTGTACCTTTTGACCCCTTTCACCCATTTCATCCCCCCCACCACCACCTGCCTCTGACAACCACCAATCTGTTCTCTGTGTCTATGAGTTCAGTATTTTGTTTTTCTATTTCACACATAAGTGAGATCATGTGGTATTTGTCTTTCTCTGTCTGATTTATTTCACTTAGCATAATGCCCTCAAGGTCCATCCATGTCATTGTCTGTTTTGTGATGGTTTTTAACGATACAATCCAGTTGAATCTTTACTGCTGATGCTCAACACCATTTCTATACTGTGTTACTTGGGAATTATATTGGTTTTTGTTCATTTTCCTCAAAGTAAGCTCTTCCTCCTTGATCCTTGCTTTGTCAGTCTTATCTACTTTCTGGTCTCCATCTGGGTTTATAGGATTCTCTGCTTGACTCATGAACTTTGCAGTTTGAAAAGGGCCTGCCCCATATTCTTGTAGTCACCTTAAAATATTAAACCCCTGCAGATTAAGCAAGCAGGATCAGAGCAGAAAGACAGCATCAATACTTTTATTTCCCTTAGTCCTGTCTAAGCAGTTCCTTTCCCCAAGTTAACTCCTTCAAAGTTAACACATTTGAAAAAACTTTCAAAAAGCTAAAACGATAAGCCTCCCCAAAAGACAACAAAATGGAAATCAAACCTTTCAGAACAATGACTTCTAATATCACATGTTGAAAAGGTGTATTTAGAAATTCATCTCTGTTTATAGCTTAATTAAATGTTTGTTTATTCAACCAATATTTATTGAGCATCTATTAGGTAGGTGACAAAATTGAATATGATAGGGTCTTTGCTTTCAAGGAGCTCAAATCTGAGGGAAATAAATGTAACTATAACAGAGTGTGTTAAGTGCTCTATTTGAGGGGCAGGCAAAGGGCATGAGGCCAAGTTTCACAGAGGAGGTGATAGTTGAGCTAGGTCTCAGGAACAAAAGAAGAGAGTTCCTGGCAAAAAGAACCACTTGAAGAGTGATTTGGGGGGAAGGTAGGAGATGTTCAGAATGGCCATTTACCAGTAGGTTATACCTTGACTGTGGGCCACTAAGAATAAGTAGTAAATGAAAAATAGTATTTAAGGAGTACATAGGAATTTAGAAATCTTGCATTTCATACTGGGGGGCCATGTTCAGTCATGCTTACCAGAAGTACTATCATGGAATTAGAAACCATGGTAAAAACACAAGGGACGTAAAGGCAATCTGGTTGTGATATCTGCTACCTTATTGGTCACTGGGATTATTTTGACTGATTCAGCTGGCTGGGCACCTCCTCTTACTTCTCCATGAACCTGTATATTTGTTTGAAGAGATAGAATTATTCTTTGATAAAAGCCATGGGAATATAACCAGAAAGCTAATTGATGAAATTTATAATACACTTATTCAACAAACTTGAGTGGCTACTATGTGCCAGGTACTGTACTAGGTGCTAGAAATACTATGGTGAAAAGACAGCCATAGTCCCTGCCCTCATGGACTTCACACGTAGCTATTAGTTCTTCTCTCTGGTATGTGTCATCTGAAGGTGTGTGCACTGTAATTCATGCTCTTAAGTTTGTAAAGTGTTTTTAGGACATAGACTATTTTATGTTCTCTGTGGCATAGAACTGTGGGTATTCAGATACTGATCACCACTAATATGCTTTTAGACCTAAAGCAATATCATCATGATACTCAGATCCAGGGAACAAGATACAGCAAGTCTAATAAATACAGACTAGATTTGTATAACAACACAGCAATGTATTTTGTCGTTAAATGTTTGAGTTTTTCAGTAGCTATTCGTTGATGCATTCTTCTGTTTCCTAGGCTAATAATCCGGTTGCACAAGAAGGAACAGCATGTTCAAGATATCATTCCTATAAATAGCCACTTTAGATGTGTTCAAGGTACTAGCTTTAATTGCTTAGCTAGTTTTATAATGTTTTTCCTTGGTCATTATTGCTTTGTATAATACCATACATATTTAAATTTGTCACTGCACATAAAATGAAATGTATTACAGTCTGTGCAAAAAGATAACATTACTCATCTACCATTGAGAAGATGATAAATGCTGTTTAAGAACCCTGAAGGATTATATTGATATATATATATATTCTTACCTGCTACCCTGGCTGGGGTTAGAGATGTATGTAGTCTGTTACCTACGTAGGTAGTCTTTTATGCTGATGAACCTATATGTGGATTTTAATCACATTCTTGGGTTTAACTGATACACTGCTCATTGTAAGGTATCAAGGTCACTTGAATTCACATGCGTTCAGCACTTTCTCCCCACACTATTTGAAATTAAAACATTTGGCAACAAGCCTTGCCAGATTGTAATACCTTACACTCAATTGTGCTGATTCTCAAACCTTTGCATTGGTGAATCATAAGAAAATCGACTCTGGGGAGGAAATATTTGGCTTCCTGCCTTCGAATTTGGGGAAAGAGAACAGAAAATCTGTTGTTTCATCTGCTACAATGAGACTCAAAAATTGGGAGGTTTGTGTAGGAGGTGTTGCTTCTGTCATTTCACATTGCTCTAGAAAGGAAATAGATTATTAGAGAACAAATGCATTGTGTTTCCAGTGGGTTCATTGGCTTCATCAGACAGGCATTCTGTGTCAGCTGTAGCTTCTTGGAAAACTTGAATCCTACCTTGCATGGTTCTTTCTTAAACTACATTCAACTTTTTTTTATCACAAAACTAATATATATATATACTGTAAAAAGTTTAGAAAGAACAGAAAATTATAAAGGAAATAAGTAAATTCACATCCTTCAGAGATAAACACCTAACATTTTCCTTTTTTCTACACCTGTAACTTTTAGGGTGGGTGGGACTCATACTGTATGTAGATTTTTGTCTGTTCCACATGCCATCATATTATAAGTGCTTTTACATGCTATTAATAGCTGTCTGTATACTATTCCATTTTATGAATGGCCTATACTGTAGTTATTCCCGGTGTTTGACATTCAGGTTATTTTTTGTTAGTATAAATAAGTAATGAATCTTCCTGCATGTCTCTTATTTCCTTAGGATTTATCTCTGTAAGTAGAAATACTAAGTGGGCATGACTTTTTAAGAGAGCATGTATTAAGAATTAAAAATACCCACAGTGAATAGAATCCACATTGTATAGAAGAATGAAGTCTTTTATTTAGCCATTTAGCCTGCCCTGTGTGAGAGAGACATATTGAACGAGGCACCTGCATGCTCTAGTAAGTTACTGTGGTCACCTCACTTTTCATAGTGTAGTACCCTTTGTTACATGCTCAGCCCTTTAAGGAGGAGAAGAGCCAAAGAACATGACGTTAGTATCCTATTAACTCTGTACCTTTTTGTGCTATCAGTACTTCTAGAGTCTCGTTTACCCTGTTTCTCTTAGTCTTATTTTTAATAAGAAATAGATGGCAGGTTGCTAGATTGGAATCTAGGAAAATATGTGTGCACACACACAGTAGTTCCCCATGACAAAAGGAACGGTTACCTCCTTGAGTTTTCACATCCTTTGTTTCCCAACCTGTACATCTATTTTGAAAAGTCTCTAAGTACTTCGGTTTTAAAGAATTAAAGTTATCAAAGAGCAGTTGTGAACATGTAATACCTATGCCCTGATGCACTGTTGTCCCTTGCTTCATTCATCATGCTAGTAAAAGTATCAAGACTATTCTCTAATATTAGACAACTTAGGTAATTATCAGTTGCTTCTGTTGCACCTGAGTAATGGAGCCAAATATACAATCCAGGCTAGTGAGGGAACTAGAAAAGGCTGAGCCTACTACATTTGACCAAGGTAGATCCAAACGAATCCCAAGGAGTCAGTACCCAGAGTTTAACTAGCCAGGAGGGTCGGGCAGGTGCCGTTGGCCAAATCCAGGGAAGTCAGAGAAGAAGAGATGGGTTGGGTCTAGACACTAGAGGTAAGGAAGAAAGTCCAGGTGAGCCATAGAGAGGAAAGAGGACTCTGAACTTGGAGACTGTTTTTTGGCCCATTTTATACTTCCTTGTTGGGTGTGGTAAGCCTTGGATCCACAAGTGTTAGTGGTAGACTGAAGATAAAGAACTTCAAGTATTCTCTGCTCCTGTATGGGACAGGGGTGGAGGTAATGAGGTCCCTGGGAAATTTTCAGAGACTAGATTTGAGTTAAGAAGGTAATTCACTTTTAGGCCTTTGGGGTCACTTTCTCGGCTTTTTATAAGAATTATCTAAGTGATACAGTTAGATTATATTAAGTTAGTGTGTTATAGTTGAGGGGAATTAAACACCTTCACTTGGATTAACATGTTATATTCCCTACTATTGTCATTGCTTGATTTGCTTTGAGGCATTCCATGTGGTTACTTGTTCAGTTAATTTTTCTTTTAGTTGAATTGCTCATAGTCTTTAGAACATAGTGCTGTTAAAATCCCCTTTAAAAAAATGCTAAACAAAAAAGCAAAGGATTTTTTTAATGTGTTCTAAAACCTAGGAGTGGTGATTGAGAGAAGTAGTTATTTAGTTAGGTGTATACTTCTTTTGGTTGAAATGAATGGTTTTCTCTTTCCTGATTCTGTTCTTTCTTCTTTTCCTTCAGAAGCAGAAGAAACTCTTTTGATTGACATAGCTTCAAACAGTGAGTATCTTTCTGAATGGAGTTGATTTTCATTCAACAAATATTTACTTGAATACCCACTGTATTTAAGACACCTTTTTTGCACAACTTTTATCTTACCATTTTATCCTGTATTCTCCATTTTCTTAAGGCAGCCATACAAATAAGCATTACCTCCCAAAAACATTTAGCCTAAGCTTAAGAAAAAGCAGGTGGCTGGCAAGAATCTTTAAAAAGTTGAAAATATGATCTGCTTTTCTAATGCTGAACTTCTTTGAACTACCAGTATTGTTGCTAGCAGTTAAGTCATTGCTGTGGAATTGAAAATTGTAGGAGGGGCCAGTAAGTGTTTAAAGCACATAAGGTTTATGAGTGTTTTTTTCAACTGCTATTATGTTTTAAGCTTTTCTCCCCCCATCCATTTTTTTATTTTTGCATGTTAAATCATAATGTTTTCCTTTGTTTGTTATATTATTTTGGGAGGCTACAGAGTCCCTCTTGTACCAGGGATACCTTTTTTTTCTTAAAATAATTTTGGTCTTTTATTTAAGCCCATCCTCTCAAGGCATTTCTTTATCAGCGAGAACATGGTCTTCCTTCTCACTGTTTCTGTTCTCTCATTTTTATCTATTTGAAGCAAATCATCACTGACTTTCTGTGCAAGCTGTTCTCCATTTATCATCTAAAATTGTACTCTGTTAACATGGGGAGGAGAAAATGGGCACTTGAAAGCTACTGTATCTACTCTGTGTTTGCTGTGGGAAAGAGTATATGACCACATGAATCTAAATCAAATGGGTTACCTTATCTCTTGGCTGAGTCCTTGGATGAGTGGGACTTGGCCCTTAGCTTGGGACTATCAGTTTATACATAATTTTGCTTAGACACGGTCCCTGTCCTTGGCACTATTATTTTGTATTGCAAAGTTTAGATAGACTTTTTCTGGTTTGGGTTTATTAATTCTTTGTTTTGGTCATAGATTTTGGAAGTCTTAAGGGTTGATCCTGAAAGGCTGAGCACTTCCAGCTTCTAGCTTCTACTACAGATATCCAAGAGAGCAAATAACTTAATAGCTATGTCTTATTGTACAGAAAAAGCAGAAGGCAAGAACAGCACTAATAAAGCAAAATTTGAGCAAAGTTTGTTCAGCAGTGACTGACATTGCTGCTGAAATCTGCTGAAATACCTAAATGTCCTGTTCTTAGTGTGGAAATAGGTATTTGATCCAAAGCTGAAAAGTTAAACTGAGCTGTGCCTTTTCTCTTACAAACACCTAATTTATAGCATCCGTTTTGTTGGTCTCTCCTACATAGAAATTAACCATGTGTTGCTCTGTCCAGAGTTCAAGTCACTGGATCATATGGGAAGTAGTTAAGTAACCACTTGAATAAAATCCTTTGTTATTTCTGCCCATTTACTAATATTTGCACTGAAACTAGATTTTTATCTTGATGCTTAGGCTTCATACATAAACCTTTAGAGTACACAGTATGTTGCTGGAGAGAGACCTTGGGTTTGTTAAGCAGGCCTGATTTTACTGTAACTGTGTATTTTCCCACTGTCTGGATGTTAGTATTAAACATTTTTTAAAAATTTCTGATTATACAGGTAATACATCCTCATTATGTACAATTTGGAAAATTCAGAAAAGTTTGGAGTATCAAATTAAAATTACGCTCCTGAGACTTAGAGATCACCACTGTAATTAACATTTTTATGTATCTCCTTCCAGTCTTTTATTTATATTTTTACATAATTGGAATCCTCATATGTAGTTTTTATTCTGCATTTTCATTTAACAGTATATTGTGACCTTTTCCCATGTCATTTAAAATTATTTAAAAACATGATTTTTTTCTTTTTTTTTTAGTATTAGTTATTTTATTTGTTTGTTTGGTTTTTTATACTGCAGGTTCTTATTAGTCATCAATTTTATACACATCAGTGTATACATGTCAATCCCAATCGCCCAATTCAGCACACCACCATCCCCACCCCACCGCAGTTTTCCCCCGTTGGTGTCCATTCTCTACATCTGTATCTCAACTTCTGCCTTGCAAATCGATTCATCTGTACCATGTTTCTAGGTTCCACATACATGCATTAATATACAATATTTGTTTTTCGCTTTCTGACTTACTTCACTCTGTATGACAGTCTCTAGATCCGTCCATGTCTCAACAAATGACTCAATTTTGTTCCTTTTTATGGCTGAGTAATATTCCATTGTATATATATACCACAGCTTCTTTATCCATTCACCTGTCGATGGGCATTTAGGTTGCTTCCATGACCTGGCTATTGTAGATAGTGCTGCAATGAACATTGCAGTGCATGTGTCTTTTTGAATTATGGTTTTCTCTGGGTATATGCCCAGTAGTGGGATTGCTGGATCATATGGTCATTCTATTTTTAGTTTTTGAAGGAAGCTGCATGCTGTTCTCCACAGTGGCTGTATCAGTTTACATTCCCACCAAGAGTGCAAGAGGGTTCCCTTTTCTCCGCACCCTCTCCAGCATTTGTTGTTTGTAGATTTTCTGATGATGCCCATTCTAACTGGTGTGAGGTGATACCTCATTGTAGTTTTGATTTGCATTTCTCTAATAATTAGTGATGTTGAGCAGCTTTTCATGTGGTTCCTGGCCATCTGTATGTCTCCTTTGGAGAAATGTCTATTTAGGTCTTCTGCCCATTTTGGATTGGGTTGTTTGTTTCTTTACTATTGAACTGCATTAGCTGTTTATATATTTTGGAGATTAATCCTTTGTCCATTGAATCATTTGCAAATATTTTCTCCCATTCTGAGGGTTGTCTTTTCGTCTTGTTATGGTTTCCTTTGCTGTGCAAAAGCTTTGAAGTTTCATTAGGTCCCATTTATTTATTTTTGTTTTTATTTCCATTACTCTAGGAGGTGGATCAAAAAGATGTTGCTCTGATTTATGTCAAAGAGTATTCTTCCTCTGTTTTCCTCTAAGAGTTTTATAGTGTCTGGTCTTACATTTAGGTCTCTAATCCATTTTGAGTTTATTTTTGTGTATGGTGTTAGGGAGTGTTCTAATTTCATTCTTTTACATGTAGCTGTCGTGTTTTCCCAGCAACACTTAGTGAACAGACTGTCCTTTCTCCATTGTATATCCTTGCCTCCTTTGTCATAGATTAGTTGACCATAGGTGTGTGGATTTATCTCTGGGCTTTCTATCCTGTTCCATTGATCTGTATTTCTGTTCTTGTGCCAGTACCATATTGTCTTGATTACTGTAGCTTTGTAGTATAGTCTGAAGTCAGGGAGTCTGATTCCTCCAGCTCCGTTTTTTTCTCTCAAGACTACTTTTGCTATTCAGGGTCTTTTGTGTCTCCATACAAATTTTAAAATGATTTGTTCTAGTTCCGTAAAAAATGCCATTGGTAATTTGATAGGGATTACATTGAATCTGTAGATTCCTTTGGGTAGTATAGTCATTTTCACAGTATGGATTCTTCCAATACAAGAACATGGTGTATCTCTCCATCTGTTGGTATCATCTTTAAGTTCTTTCATCAGTGTCTTATAGTTTTCTGCATACAGGTCTTTTGTCTCCCTAGGTAGGTTTATTCCTAGGTATTTTATTCTTTTTGTTGCAATGGTAAATGGGAGTGTTTCCATAATTTCGCTTTCAGATTTTTCATCATTAGTGTATAGGAATGCAAGAGATTTCTGTGCATTAATTTTGTATCCTGCAACTTTACCAAATTCATTGATTAGCTCTAGTAGTTTTCTGGTGGCATTTTTAGGATTCTCTGTGTAGTATCATGTCATCTGCAACCAGTGACAGTTTTACTTCTTTTCCAATTTGTGTTCTTTTTATTTCTTTTTCTTCTCTGATTGCCATGGCTAGGACTTCCAAAACTATGTTGAATAATAGTGGTGAGAGTGGACATCCTTGTCTCGTTCCTGATCTTAGAGGAAATGCTTTCAGTTTTTCACCCTTGAGAATGATGTTTGCTGTGGGTTTGTCATATATGGCCTTTATTACGTTGAGGTAGGTTCCCTCTATGCCCACTTTCTGGAGAGTTTTTATCATAAATGGGTGTTGAATTTTGTCAAAAGCTTTTTCTGCATCTATTGAGATGATCATATGGTTTTTATTCTTCAATTTGTTAATATGGTGTATCACATTGATTGATTTGCATATATTGAAGAATCCTTGCATCCCTGGGATAAATCCCACTTGATCATGGTGTATGATCCTTTTAATGTGTTGTTGGATTCTGTTTGCTAGTATTTTGTTGAGGATTTTTGCATCTATATTCATCAGTGATATTGGTCTGTAATTTTCTTTTTTTGTAGTATCTTTGTCTGGTTTTGGTATCAGGGTGATGGTGGCCTCATAGAATGAGTTTGGGAGTGTTCCTTCCTCTGCAATTTTTTGGAAGAGTTTGAGAAGGATGGGTGTTAGCTCTTCTCTAAATGTTTGATAGAATTCACCTGTGAAGCCATCTGGTCCTGGACTTTTGTTTGTTGGAAGATTTTTAATCACAGTTTCAATTTCATTACTTGTGATTGGTCTGTTCATATTTTCTATTTCTTCCTGGTTCAGTCTTGGAAGGTTATACCTTTCTAAGAATTTGTCCATTTCTTCCAGGTTGTCCATTTTATTGGCATAGAGTTGCTTGTAGTAGTCTCTTGGGATGCTTTGTATTTCTGCGGTGTCTGTTGTAACTTCTCCTTTTTCATTTCTAATTTTATTGATTTGAGTCCTCTCCCTCTTTTTCTTGATGAGTCTGACTAATGGTTTATCAATTTTGTTTATCTCCTCAAAGAACCCGCTTTTAGTTTTATTGATCTTTGCTGTTGTTTTCTTTGTTTCTATTTCATTTATTTCTTCTCTGTTCTTTATGATTTCTTTCCTTCTGCTAACTTTGGGTTTTGTTTGTTCTTCCTCTAGTTCCTTTAGGTGTAAGGTTAGATTGTTACTTGAGTTTTTTCTTGTTTCTTGAGGTAGGCTTGTATAGCTATAAAATTCCCTCTTAGAACTGCTTTTGCTGTATCCCATAGGTTTTGGATTGTCGTGTTTTCATTGTCATCTGTCTCTAGGTAGGTTTTGATTTCCTCTTTGATTTCTTCAGTGATCTCTTGTTTTTTTAATAACGTATTGTTTAGCCTCCATGTGTTTGTGTTTTTTTACGTTTTTTTCCCTGTAATTCATTTCTAATCTCATAGCGTTGTGGTCAGAAAAGATGCTTGATATGATTTCAGTTTTCTTAAATTTACTTGTGGCTTGATTTGTGACCCAAGATGTGATCTATCCAGGAGAATGTTCCATGCGCACTTGAGAAGAAAGCGTAATCTGCTGGTTTTGGATGGAATGTCCTATAAATATCAATTAAATCTATCTGGTCTATTGTGTCATTTAAAGCTTGTGTTTCGTTATTAATTTTCTGTTTGGATGATCTGTCCATTGGTGTAAGTGAGGTGTTAAAGTCCCCCACTATTATTGTGTTACTGTCGATTTCCTCTTTTATAGCTGTTAGCAGTTGCCTTATGTATTGAGGTGCTTCTGTGTTGGGTGCATATATATTTGTAATTGGTATATCTTCTTGGATTGATCCCTTGATCATTATGTAGTGTCCTTCCTTGTCTCTTGTAACATTCTTTATTTTACAGTCTGTTTTATCCGATATGAGTATTGCTACTCCAGCTTTCTTTTGATTTCCATTTGCCTGCAATATCTTTTTCCATCCCCTCACTTTCAGTCTGTATGTGTCCCTAGGTCTGATGTGGGTCTCTTGTAGACAGCATATATATGAGTCTTGTTTTTGTGTCCATTCAGCAAGCCTGTGTGTTTTGGTTGGAGCATTTAATCCATTCATGTTTAAGGTAATTATCAATATGTATGTTCCTATGACCATTTTCTTAATTGTTTTGGGTTTGTTTTTGTAGGTCCTTTTCTTCTCTTGTGTTTCCCACTTAGAGAAGTTCCTTTAGCATTTGTTGTAGAGCTGGTTTGGTGGTGCTGAATTCTCTTAACTTTTGCTTGTCTGTAAAGCTTTTGATTTCTCCATCGAATCTGAATGAGATCTTTGCTGAGTAGAGTAATCTTGGTTGTAGGTTCTTCCCTTTCATCACTTTAAGTATATCATGCCCCTCCCTTCTGGCTTGTAGAGTTTCTGCAGAGAAATCAGCTGTTCCCTTATGGGAGTTCCCTTGTATGTTACTTGTCGTTTTTCCCTTGCTGCTTTGAATAATTTTTCTTTGTCTTTAATTTTTGCCAATTTGATTACTATGTGTTTCGGCATGTTTCTCGTCGCATTTATCCTGTATTGGACTCGCTGCACTTCCTGGACCTGGGTGGCTCTTTCCTTTCCCATGTTAGGGAAGTTTTCGGCTATAATCTCTTCAAATATTTTCTCGGGTCCTTTCTCTCTCTCTTCTCCTTCTGAGACCCCTATAATGTGAATGTTCTTGCGTCTAATGTTGTCTCAGAGGTCCCTTAGGCTGTCTTCATTTCTTTTCATTCTTTTTTCTTTAGTCTGTTTCACAGCAGTGAATTCCACCATTCTGTCTTCCCGGTCACTTATCCGTTCTTCTGCCTCAGTTATTTTGCTATTGATTCCTTCTAGTGTAGCTTTCATTTCAGTTATTCTATTGTTCATCTCTGTTTAGATGTTTGTTCTTTTATTCTTCTAGGTCTTTGTTAAACATTTCTTGCATCTTCTCCATCTTTGCCTCCATTCTTTTTCCGAGGTCCTGGATCATCTTCACTATCATTATTCTGAATTCTTTTTCTGAAAGGTTGCCTGTCTCCACTTCATTTAGTTGTTTTTCTGGGGTTTTATCTTGTTCCTTCATCTGGTATATAGCCCTCTGCCTTTTCATCTTGTCTATCTTCCTGTGAATGTGGTTTTTGTTCCATAGGCTGCAGGATTGTATTTCTTCTTGCTTCTGCTGTCTGCCGTCTGGTGGATGAGGCTATCTAAGAGGCTTGATGGGAGGGACTGGTGGTGGGTAGAGCTGACTGTTGCTCTGGTGGGCAGAGCTCAGTAAAACCTTAATCCACTTGACTGTTGATGGGTGGGGCTGGGTTCCCTCCCTGTTGGTTGTTTGGCCTGAGGCAACCCAACACTGGAGCCTACCTGGGCTCGTTGGTGGGGCTAATGACAGATTCTGGGAGGGCTCAGGCCAAGGAGTACTTCCCAAAACTTCTGCTGCCAGTGTCCTTGTCCCCATGGTGAAACAGATCCACCCCCCGCCTCTGCAGGAGACCCTCCAACACTAGCAGTTAGGTCTGGTTCAGTGTCCCCCGGTGTCACTGCTCCTTCCCCTGGGTCCCGATGCGCACACTGCTTTGTGTGTGCCCTCCAAGAGTGGAGTCTCTGTTTCCCCCAGCCCTGTCGAAGTCCTGCAGTCAATTCCCACTAGGCTTCAAAGTCTGATTCTCTAGGAATTCCTCCTCCCATTGCCGGACCCCCAGGTTGGGAAGCCTGACGTGGGGCTCAGAACCTTCACTCCAGTGGGTGGACTTTTGTGGTATAATTGTTCGCCAGTCTGTGAGTCACCCACCCACCAGTTATGGGATTTGATTTTGCTGTGATTGCCCCCCTCCTACTGTCTCATTGTGGCTTCTCCTTTGTCTTTGGTTGTAGGGTATCTTTTTTGGTGAGTTCCATTGTCTTCCTGTCGGTGATTGTCTGGCAGCTAGTTGTGATTCTGGTGTTCTCGCAAGAGGGAGTGAGAGCACGTCCTTCTACTCCGCCATCTTGTTTCCTCCAAAAACATGATTTTTTTTGGCAGTATGCGGGCCTCTCACTGTTGTGGCCTCTCCCGTTGCGGAGCATAGGCTCCGGACACGGAGGCCCAGCGGCCACGGCTCACGGGCCCAGCCGCTCCACGGCATGTGGGATCTTCCCAGACCGGGGCACGAACCCGTGTCCCCTGCATCGGCAGGCGGACTCTCAACCACTGCGCCACCAGGGAAGCCCCAAAAACATGATTTTTAATGGCTAATGTTTCACCATAGATATGCACCAAATTTTATTAAATTAACTCCTTTATAAATTTAAGTCACTGTCAAGGAACATGGTATATCTATCTCACTTACTCAGTTTCTCTTTGTATTTCTCAGTAACATTTTGTGGTTTCTTCATAGCTATCATACATTTGTAGGTTAACTGGTTTTTGATGGATTTTGTTTGCTGCTATTGTCAGTGGAACCTTTTTTTCTCTTCTAATTGCTTATTACTAGTATACAGAGCAGCTGTTGAATTTTAGATATTTATCTTTTATCCAGCCACTTTACAGAAATTTATTTTTATTTTGGGGGGGCTGTTTATTTTCTTTTTTGGTTTTGATAGACAGCCCTAGTCATCTGCAAATAGTAGTTTTGTCTCTTTCTAGTAGCTATAACTATTAGTTTTGCTTCATGTCTCATTACACCAACAAGAATTTGGAGATCAGTGTTAAATAATGATGATGATTTATGTTTAGGTCCTGGTTTCAGTGAGAATGCCTCAAGTGGTGCTTCATTGTTGAGGATGTTTTTACCTGTAGATTTGATAGGGTTTTTTAAAATCATGTTAAGAAACTGCATTTATTTCGAGTTTGTGTGGTTTTTAAAATGGTGAATGTATTTTGAATTTTATCAAGCGTCTTTTGTATTTATAGAGCTGGTTATATTGTTCTTCCTTATTTGACCTATTGATGGACTGTATTACACTAATTCCCTAATATTAAACCCTCTTTTGTTCATTATTCAACAAATATTTGTCGAGTGCCTTCTATTTGCCAGGCACTATTCTAAGAGCTGCACAATCAGTAGAGAACAACATAGATAAGGTTGCTCCTCCAGCTTTGGTTCTTGCTTCTGTGCTGTTTGATACTAGTGTCACGTAGATGCCTATAATCCATTAATGCATTCCATAAACATGTGAATACCTTTCATGTGCCAGGCACCGTGTTCTGGGGATATAGCAGAAAGCAATATAGTCATGGTACTTCATGAAACTTAGTGAAGGAAACAGAATTTAAACTGATAAGGTATAGTCGTATAATTGCAGGGGGGGTTTGGGTTTGTTTTGGTGGGGGTTTTTTTGGCCACACCGCGTGGTTTGTGGGATTTCAGTTCCCTGACCAGGGATCAAACCCAGGCCCTCTGCAGTGGAAGCCCAGGATCCTAATCACTGGATTGCCAGGGAATTCCCCATAATTGTAGTTTTGATAAATGCTATCAAGGAGAAATACAGAGAGTTTATAAGAGTGCTAACTAAATTAGGCAGGGTACTCAGGGAAGGCCTCTTTGAAGAAGTGACATTTAAATTGAGACCAGAGGGGATAAGTAAGAGACAGGTGAAAATGGGGAAGAGTATTCCAGGTAAAAGGAACTGCATGTGTAAAGGCCCCAAACTGGGAAGTAGCTTGACACTTTCTTTGAAATGAAAGAAGGCCAGGATGCCTGAAATAAGGCTCAGGCACCAAGGTAGGACAGGCTAGGACCAGATCCAGTAGGGTCTTGTAAGCCATGGTAAGGAATCTGGATTTTCAGATTTTTACAAATTGAAAGAATGTGAAGGATTTTATGCCTATGTTGGGGTGCCAGTTAGGAGGCTCCTTCAGTAGTTTAAGCTAATTAAAGCAGGGCTGTGAGTGGAGAGGAAGTCTTAATCAGGCCTGGATTTGGAAGTTTCTGGGAGGTTGGTACATGATTCCATGGAGGAGGGAAGGGAAGAAGCTGGCATAGCCCAGTGGGTGAGCCTCAAAGGAGAAGGGATTTTTCATGAGGGAGGCGGAGCGGGAATGGTCTGGAGACGGCATTAGGACAAATAAGGGCATCAGTCTTAAATTACATAGGGTGTGAAAGACTATAAATAGCCTCTAGTTCAGAGGGCCGCAGCGGGAGCTAGTCTCAGGGGCCAGCCAGTTAGTTTGCAGGTGACTCTGATTTTCAGTCTGGATGCACTAGACCACCTGGAGGAGTGTTTTAGAAACTCCCAGTGCCTGGGCTTCACCCCCCGAGATTCTGTTTTCTTGGCCTGGGATGGGGCCCCAAGTGTCAGTATTTCCTAAAAGCGCCTCTGGTAATTCTAATGCACGCTTAGTTGAGAACTACTGAGAGATGCAGGGAGTATTCAGAGGAGAAATTGAAGATAGAGGGGTGTTTGCTGATCACAAAGAGGCCAGAGGGGCTGGAAGGGAAGAGAGTGGAAGGTTGGGTGGTGGGGGCAATTTGTCCTCTTTCCCATGCAACATGGTGAGAGAGCATCTAGTGTTAGTTTGTAAGCAATTTCTGGAAACTTTTGTCCGTTGAATGGGTCAGTTTATTTTTTATATTTGCTAAAATATATCTTTCAAGGATTGTGGGACAGAGAGAATATGTGTTCTTGCTCTAAGTCTGTATCAGGTAGGAACTGCTCTTTTTAAATTTTCTTCTACTTTTAATATAAATTTTCGGAGAAAGAGAGGACCACTTGTGCCCTGAAGGAGGTTTTCCCATCGTATCTTCAAGGCTGCTCTAATTGACAGTCCTTATTCATGCCCCCTCTTTTTTTCTCCACCTTACAGTGGCACCCCCGTTAATCTTCTTATTGCTGGTCCTCTTGGGTGCCTTCTTTTTCATTTTTTTCCTCTATGTTTGTCTCTTTTCTTCCGATCACTAAATATCTGTGAATACAGAAACTTAAAGAAATGCGAAGAAAGAGAGAGTCAAAGGTTCAGAAGTGGATTTCTACCATAAGAAACTAGGATTTTCATTTTATTTTCTCATCTCTTTGTTATTTACAAGTGTGAAAGAGTCCAGTTTGGTAGTCATTAAATGCCTTCTGTCTGTGAAGTCTGATGTCATTGTTATCAATAAAGTGACCGATGAGCCCAGTTTGCCTGGGACTTTCCCGGTCTTAGCTTTGGAAGTCTTAAGTCCTGAGAAGCCCCTCCGTCCCAAACAACCCCGGGAGACCATTGAGAGTGTTGTGTTGGATAACCGGTATGTGCAGCCTGCCTCTTGCCCTTAAGGAGCTTATAGTTTCCAGGGCCATGAGAAAGCAATAAATGTAATAAATCAGTTAAAATAAGAATGTAAACAAGGACATGGGTTTCCTGGGTCACCATATCCAGACAGTTGATGGTAAATAGAGGGCATTAGAAAAGGGGAGACAGTATGTTATATACATAAGAAACTAAAGTCCCAGATAACTTTGCTTCTAATTATACTGTTTTCCAACTGACTGTCCTTGAACCAGACCACTCCTGGACATGGGTCATTATATTGTTTTTGTGAGTTTTTTTCAAGACATACATTTTTCACTTGAGGTAAATGAGGTATAGATGCTTCTTTTCAGAATAATTCAAACCAATCCCATTATGCTTTTCTTTTTCAATTAGCTTATAAATTCAATTGCCTGGGTACAGTCTGTACCTAGGAACAAACCATCATATCTCCTTTTTTCCCTTCGCACTTCAGAGACTCTTACTATATGATTTGGATTTGAAGTGGTAGGAATTTCCAGCTAGGAGATGGGAGGAGGGTGGTTGAGGAATTGATCTTCTGCTAGATTTTGGAGGTTCCTACAGTGACATTTGAGCAATATATCAGAAAGCAGGAAACTGTGATTTCAGTACGTACCATATCACTATATTGGGCTGCTCATTTACACAGTTTCTCAGCCTTCATTAGATTTTCCTCTGTGCATCACCCCCAGCACCACCACCACACCGAATCCCTTGATCTTATAGGCATGCGTCACACGTTAGAGGTCTGGAATATTTGCAATCTGGACCTTCTCCTATTAAATTGGTAAGTTGAAAATATCCCAAGAAAACATTATTTTCCGTAGCTATATGTACATGGATTTCCATTCTTTTTAGGTGGCTGCAAAATTCGGATTCAGGGGGACTGGACCAGAGAGCGCCGCTTTGAAATCCCTGATGAGGAACGCTGTCTGAAGTTCCTCTCAGAGGTCCTTGCTGCTCAGGAAGGTAACTCAAGCCTCAGCAGTTTTCTTTCTACTACTTGCATGAGACATGCTGTACAGAGGCAAGTGGCCATTAGCAAAGTACCTCACCCCTAGAGCCTTGATAGGTGATTTTTGTTTCTTCAGGAATGGCGCCAGGGATAGGTTAGGGAATAAGTCTATTCAGCTTTAAGGACACTGAGTCAATTTCCAGAATCTTCAGTTTCATTCCTTGGACAGCTTACTGCAGACTGTAATCCTCCTCTGGTCCCAGATGATCCCAGAGCTGCCCTCATTTTCTTAGTCTCTTCCTTTGTATTCAAGAATGGCGCTGGCCCCTGCACTTGAGTGCTGAGTGAATGGCCTTTGGTTATGGTATATTCCATTCAATGGAATAGTCATTGCATTCTATGACCCTTATCTCTCCAGCGCAGTCACAACTTCTTGTTCCAGAGCAAAAGGACTCATCCAGCTGGTACCAGAAATTAGACACTGAGGACAACTCTTCTGTTTTTTCAGGTACTGAAAAGATTCTTTTTTTCCCTGGTTGCTATGATTATTGCAGAGTCAATAGATTTTATCTGGGCAGATAAGATAATGTGGATTAATGTCAGTGTCAGATACCTTCTCCTATGGAGTGGTTTTATCAAGTCCGTACCCACCGACTCATGTTCACTCCTGATCCTTTCTGTGGCACATTAGCTCTTTCAGTGCCAGCTTAGCAGAGGGGTAAAAAGTGCAGGCTCTGGGGCCAGACTACCTGGGTTTGAATCCCCGTTCTCTGACTTACTAGTTATATGACCTTGGTCCAATTACTTTGACAACTCTGAGCTTCTGTTTCTTTTTCTGTAACATGGGAAGATTTTTAATAACACCTACCTCATGAGGTCTTTGTGACGATTAAGTGAGATGATGATATAGCTCCTTACTATCAACCAGGCATTGTGCTAAAAGTCTTCTATAAAGACTAGCTCTTATTATTCACGTTCCAAGTTAACGTAACTTACTGTTATTCTAGTTAATATGTCAGTGCTTCAGGGACAGATGTGCTTCTTCCCCCAATCTACGTTATCACTACTCTTATACCTTTCTGTTTGGTAACGCCACTGAGCAAATAGTGATCAAACCAAAACCGCTGATCAAAGCAAAGTCCTGTCAATCCTGGATAAGTTGGATGTTATCTTTTCCCCCCTTCCACTCTGGGTTCTGTGTCCTTCAGGGCTTCTTGGATTTGAGGATAATTTTTCATCTTTGAATTTGGACAAGAAAATAAATTTGCAGAATCAGCCTACAGGGGTTCATCGGGAACCGCCTCCCCCACCGTCTTCAGTGAATAGAATGTAAGTCCTGTGTTGAAACAGATTTCCCACGTGTGAGACACACATGGGAATTGTTTAAGGCAATTTCACTTTTGAATTCCTCATTTATTTGCTAGGCTTCCACGTGAAAAAGAAGCTTCTAACAAGGAACAGCCCAAAGTGACCAATACCATGCGGAAGCTCTTTGTACCAAACACCCAGTCTGGGCAGCGGGAGGGTCTCATCAAACACATCCTGGCAAAGCGAGAGAAAGAATATGTCAACATTCAGACTTTCAGGTTAGTCTCTCTTCTACTTCCTGAGGCTAAACGTTAGTACGTATAGGAAAAAACGGTCTTTGGGTATTTAAGGTATTAGTTTAATTAGCTCAATTCAGAATAAAAGCATAAAGAAAAGAATGGTGAGCTGATTCAAGCCCCTGTCTTTATGCTGGTCAATAACATACATATCCAAAATAATGCAAATGCTACAATTTCCCTTGGATTTTCTAATTACTAATGATACCACATCTACTAACCTTTCTATCCACTCTCAGAGAACCAAGTCAAGCTCACAGGTACTAGAGGATTGTCTCCTAGTACATTCCATAAGCAAGTGTGTTTATCTATCTGACCTGCTGAATTTCTTCTTGCCAATATTGGAAAATTAAGTCCGCCATTACCACTAGACTTTAATTTACCTACTTTGGGAAGTTAACTGAAGGAAGTTTCACCCAAGCATCTTGACTGGGAGGTCTATCTTGGATTCTTTCCTCTATTATATTTTTCATTTCATCTTGGTGATATCCTCTTTTCTGGACTCACTACGTGTGGTGTGTGCCGTGTACCCCGATGTTCAGAGCAGCAACGCTTTTCTTTGTTATTTTCGAACAGCATGTACCCTTTTAGTCCAAGATTCCAGTCCCATCTGCTATCCCGTTATGCCTCATTTATTCTAGTTCAGTCATGACTGTATCCCTCTGCTGAAACCTCCAGATCTTCAGATTTCCCGTGGTGCGTATATTTGTATGTAAACAGTTAAGACAGTCATGAGTTTCCCCTTCTGCTTTCCCCCTTGATACTATATCTGTCTCAACAGAATTTCCTACACAGATGTCCTCGCAATCCTTCGGGAAGTGAGTTTTTGGATTTAACTACAACTCCTTATGGAATAGTTATCCGTGTTAGACATCCTTATAGCATGAAGATACCTCTTTCCCATCCACAAGCTCTCCCTTCAAATATGAGTTTGGATGGAATGTAATAGAAAGGAAACGTGGTAGAGCAATTAAACTTGTGTTTTTTAAATAGAGACTTGGTTCCTTTCTGTAGGTTTACCTGATGTAAAATTTGGAGAGAATAAGCCCACTGCCTTTGTCATCTACATGCAAGAGGGTTTTGTGTGTGTATGTGTGGCAAAACAGTTTGAGAAATTATGTTGCTTATTGTGACCATCCACACTTGACCTTTGTTTTTAAATTATTTTTTGGTATCATGTATTAGATTCTTTGTTGGAACATGGAACGTGAATGGCCAGTCTCCAGATAGTGGGCTAGAACCTTGGCTGAACTGTGATCCGAATCCTCCTGATATCTACTGCATTGGGTAAAATACGCGTCTGGAATTTCATTTTGGCTGTATGTTTGGTGTTAGTTTATGTGACATTTTGCTTTTTTTTCCCCCACCATTTGTAAAAACCTACTGTAGACTATATGTGAGAGTTAACTTGTGGGTCAAATTTGTGAGATCATAAAGGAAAAGATACCTAAATTGGTGTAAGCAAGCATCTAATCCTCTCAAAACCCATAGAAAACTATATACGTCATAGAAACTGAGATTTGAGGTTAATTCTAACAGTGACTACTTCTAGGATATATAAGCAAAGCTCTACTGTTATCCCTTATGGAGGTTTTTTTGTTTGTGTTTTGCATAGCCTGTGCATATACCTGTGGCGGGGAGCCTTTTGAAAAGAAAACTACTTGTCCTTACTGATCACCTGAGTCAATAGAGCAGTTCTCTAAAATTTATCTTTTCCGCATTGTTTCATCTAATGTCTCAGAAAATGGGACAGGAGGCAGTCAGAGATAATTATGGGATGTGTATAAATCCGACATCCTCTTGTTTTCTCAGATTCCAAGAGCTGGACTTGAGCACAGAAGCCTTTTTCTACTTTGAATCTGTGAAGGAACAAGAGTGGTCCTTGGCTGTGGAGAGGGGTTTGCATTCCAAAGCCAAGTATAAGAAAGTAAGCCGCATTTAATTATCTTTTTTAGTATACAACTAAATAGAACTCACTAGAAGTTACTCTGTTATCTATAGCTTGTTCCAAAAGAGTGGTTTAATTGAATTCTTCCCCATGTGTAATACTGGAATAGGGCAGACTAATCCTTTTTATTCCTATTTCCTAGAAAAAAAATTCCCTAAGTTTCCCGATCTTATAATTTCATCGCTTAGGTAGTTTTTGGGAGAAAAGAAGAATTTTATTGTTCTCATAGCAGTAGTTAACTCAAATGATGACACATAAGGTAAGTGATTTTTGCAATGAGAGTTTAAGATTGAAATTGTTCGCCGACATGGTCAGAACTGGATGCTTTACAGAAAAGCAGTTTGAAGCACGTGGGTGCGTAGGGCAAGCTTTGGAATTGGAGCAAGAACAGGAGTGTTGTGGAATTTCAGTGAGCTCGAAACTTGGTTGTAAGTCAAGAATAGAGTTGACTTTAGCAAGGTGGCCCAATTTGTTGGTCTCTAGAAGGCACATGGTAGAGGCTACCAGAAGAGTTATTTTAATTATGGGGCTACCATACCAAGCCCTTTAAAAGGAGTCATTTGTCTAAGTAATTTTCATCTGCATCTTCTAACAGCTGATGTAGGTGATAAGACTCCTGAAGATGTTATTCCTCTCATATAGACTAATACACATTTCAGACATATTTCTAGTTCACAGACTTAAAAGTAAAAAGGATTGTTATTTTATACATTTTAATTTCTTAGGAAATTGTCAATCAGAAACTAGGAAGAAGAGGCAAAAGGAACAAGCCGGGATAGAGGCTTTGTCATTATTATTCGAATTTTTAATGCTGCCTACTCATGGTAGGCTAAAAAGTGATTAAAATAATGAACCTAGAGCTGAGTGTACTCGTTGTCTCCAAAGACTTTTAACTCCTACTGGTCAGAGCCAGATTAAAGCTTTCCCAGAGAAATTTTGTTTTCTCTTTATGAGGTCCGCTGGGAAATTAGAGGATTTGGATTCAGATTGGGGCATGGTTATATCTTCTTGGTGGAAAATTAGTTGTGGGAATTCGATATGTGGCAAAGAGTCGTATTAACGTGAACCTCTTCTAATTCCCTGCAACTCATAGGTTCAACTGGTCCGCCTTGTTGGGATGATGCTCCTGATATTTGCCAGAAAGGACCAGTGGCGATATATCCGTGATGTTGCTACAGAAACAGTTGGGACTGGAATCATGGGGAAGATGGTGAGTTACTTTGGAAATGAGCTCAATTATGATTTATGTCCATGTGAAGTTCAGGTGCTAGTTGCATCTTTGTACTAACTGTGGATAATTACTTTTGCTAACAGGGAAACAAAGGTGGGGTAGCTGTGAGATTTGTATTTCACAACACTACCTTTTGCGTTGTCAATTCCCACTTGGCTGCCCACGTGGAGGACTTTGAGAGAAGGAATCAAGATTATAAGGACATCTGCGCACGAATGAGTTTTGTGGTCCCAAATCAGACCCTCCCACAGCTGAACATCATGAAACATGAGTGAGTGGTTAAGTCTTCCTTAGCCTTTGAATAGTGCTGGTGAGGAGAGACTAAACGTGGTGAGAAGCTATAGAAATGTGAAGAGTGAAGGGATCGTTGTTTAGGGATTGGGGTCACAAAGAAGGGGGCGGGTTTGAGGAATAGCAGATGCATTGAGTCAGAGGAATTAGATTTGCTATCAGAGGAAAGGTTAGTTCTGTTAGTGGGCATCTAGGGTAATGGTAGAGGGGGGGTCTGTCAATTGACATCAGTTTTTATTATTTTTTATTATAAAATAGAAATGTTCATTGTGAATGTAATAAAAGGTAAAAGTAAAATATCCCTCATTTCTTACCTCTGCTCTCCCTAGCGAGTCCCTCCTTCCGAAGAAAAACACTGTGGACAATTCAGTGTGTATCCTTCCAGATCTGTGCTGTCCATTATGACAGCCAGTAGCCATAGGTGGCTGTTGGGCACTTGAAAGTAGCTAATCCAAATTGAGATGTGCTGTGAGCATATACACTGAATTTAGTAGGGAAAAAATGTAAAATATCTCAACTTTTTAAGTATTGATTACATGTTGAAATAACAAAAGTTTGCATATATTGAGTTAAATGGGATTTGTTTTTTTTTTAAAGGCATTGGGGTTTTTTTGTTTTGTTTTTTTATTTTTGGCTGAGTTGGGTCTTCGTTGCTGTGCACGGGCTTTCTCTAGTTGCGACGAGCGGGGGCTACTCTTCGTTGCGGCACATGGGCTTCTCATTGTGGTGGCTTCTCTTGTTGCGGAGCATGGGCTCTAGGCGTGCGAGCCTCAGTAGTTGTGGCACACGGGCTCAGTAGTTGTGGCTCACAGGCTCTAGAGCGCAGGCTCAGTAGTTGTGACACACGGGCTTAGTTGCTCTGCAGCATATGGGATCTTCCTGGACCAGGGCTTGAACCCGTGTCCCCTTCATTGGCAGGTGGATTCTAAACCACTGTGCCACCAGGGAAGCCCTGGAATTTGTTATTAAAGTTATTTTCACTTGTTTCTTTTACTTTTTATATTCAGCTACTAGACAATTGAAAATTACATTTGTGATGTGCGTCCAATGTCTTGTTTGTTTTTTTAATTAATTATTTAATTTAGTTTTATTTTTGGCTGTGTTGGGTCTTCGTTGCTGCGTGTGGGCTTTCTCTAGTTGCGGCGAGCAGGGGCTACTCTTCATTGTGGTGCATGGGCTTCTCATTGCGGTGGCTTCTCTTGTTGCAGAGCACGGGCTTTAGGCACACAGGCTTCAGTAGTTGTGGCACGTGGGCTCAGTAGTTGTGGCTTGCAGGCTCTAGAGCGCAGGCTCAGTAGTTGTGGCGCACAGGCTTAGTTGCTCCGCAGCATGTGGGATCTTCCCGGACCAGGGATCGAACCCGAGTCCCCTCCATTGGCAGGCAGATTCTTAACCACTGCCCCACCAGGGAAGTCCCTATCTCTTCTGAATAGTGCTGTTGTAGACTTTTCTCTATGCACACACAAACACACACATACTCATTATATAGGACTGTATTATCCTATTTATTGTGAATCTCTTTCCAAGCCAGTAACTATAGATCTACATTATTCTTTTTACTGGCTGTGAATCATTAAGAAAAGGGGCTGTGGAGATTTAAAGACACCAATGGATAATGTGAAAGGTTAGTGAAGAATGGGACATAATAAGGATAGAAACAAAAATCAGTTGAGGAATGGATTGTTAGTAGAAAATGGTTAGTTGTAAGGAAATTAATACTAGTAATTGAAATTCTGAGAGGGTGATGAGATTTGGAATAGTGGTTTGAGATGTGAATTAGTAGGAAAACAAAAGATAATTTGGGGGTATTAGGATCAGTAGAGAGTGGGGTAATTGAGGAAAGAGTAGGGATAGGTAGTGATGTTGGCCTCTTTCCATATTGTCTCAGCAATTAGGATCATATAGAATTCTGTTTCACAGTGGTAAAACAAGGCCTTGACATCAGTAATCATAAAATTGCCCTGAAATTCCATAAATTTATTTACCCGGGACCTTAAAGATTGGCAAAGAGATCCATTTGGAACTTGAGATAGCTCACAAGAGAACCCATTTTGGTGTGGGAATTTCAGGGTCTCCCCTGGGTGGCTCTCAGCACACCTGGGGGTCTGTTGCTGTGATTGGGAGCCTGAGGCTCCCGTGGCCTGCCATTCTCCTTCCTGCCTGGGACTTGGACTGCGGTTCTGGGGCAGGGGTAGACAGACTGGGTACAGCAGAAAGCCCTGGACCTACATTTGCTAGTGGGCCCTGCCCGAGAGAGCTGTCATTCAGACCATGCAGACCCTAGTGGAGAGCCTGCAGAACATCAGGGCTCAGAGAGGCAGAAAACGTTCAGATTCTCTTCCCCTAGAGACCTGGCAAGTAGCCAGGTGAAATTTTGAAGCTAGTCCAGCAAATAAACTACATGCTTTTCTCAGGGAGTTAACTCCTTGGTTTCTGAGTCCCACACATACACCGTATTTCCCTGTCTTTGTTCCTCATGTGTGCAGGCCCGTCCTCCTGCCTATTTTGTAATCCCTCGCCCCTCTCAGGTGTTGATAGTACTCGCCCCCAAAGGATAGTTATATCTTAAACCCCTAGTCAGATAGTGATAAATGAATGCTTATCAATAATCTCCCCATTTTCCTTCTCTCCATTCTCCTCTGGTTGATTTTTATGCTCATTACTGCTATTTCTGTTCATGTATTTCTTTATCCTCAGTGTTGTCATCTGGTTGGGAGATTTGAACTACAGACTTTGCATGCCTGATGCCAATGAAGTGAAGAGTCTTATTAATAAGAATGACCTTCAGAGACTCTTGAAATTGGACCAGGTAATAAAATTTTATTTTAAAAGGTACTTTCCTAGACAGCAGATAAAATTGTTAGGTTTATGAGTTAGATCCATGGGAGTTGTGTCTTACTCTAGAAGTAGATGGAAAGGTCTCACTGTCTGGGGAAAACATTGTGACTAGTGATGCAGTGAATACACACAAGGTTTGTAGTGCTTTTATTAAGTGCTTGGATGGGAGGAGAAGAGATAACGTTAGTGGTGAAAAGTCAATATAACATCATTCATTAAGTCTTTATTAAGAAGGGATTTCAGAGATTTGTATAAATGAGTTGGAGAATGGGTGGGGTTAATTGGAGAACACTTCCTGGAGGAAGTGGGCCTTCAGCTATGTTGATGTGGTTTGGCAGATGAAACAGGGAAAGCTGCTCTATGATTACTTGGCAGGCTCAGCAACAGCTTGGAGGTAAAAGAGGGAGGCCCTGTGAGGGGGTTGGGAGGCACAGAAGAGAAGTTTGGGAAAAATAGCACAGACTGTGGTCTAATGGGAACTGATTGAGAAGTTGGGGCTTGCTAGTTTATAGATATAAAACCTGTGTGAGAAGCATTGATATGGTAACATTTATATAAAACGATATTGAGGAACCTAGTTTTCTGTAAATTTGCCTTGGAGCCTGGCACAGGACTTGAATTTTTACTTTAGCATATGGGTACTGGCTGCTAAAAGTGAATGCTTCTTATTGAGGGAAGAAAATGTTTCAACTTGATTTGAATGTCTTTAAATCCTAACGTGAGACTTTTGACCCTCAGTCATAGTCAAAATTCCAGTGTTTTGCAGCAGAATGGTTTTTACAGTGGGCCTTTCTTGGCTGTGTCTACCTTCACATTGAGGTTGGCTGGCTAACTTTGCATTTCTTCCTCTGTCCTGCCTCCAAAGGGGGTACAATTGGAATAAGTTCTGAATCTTATGTAATTCTGGTAAAATATTTGAGTGAGGGTAACTTTCAAAACGATCTATTGGCTTGGCCGAAAAGTTCGTTCAGGTTTTCCACAAGATGTTACAGAAAAACCTGAATGAACTTTCTGGCCAACCCAATATAACTATTCACTGAATTTGGTTTTTGGAATTATCCAATCAAAATTTGTGTGCTTTTGGGCTTCGCTGGTGGCGCAGTGCTTGAGAGTCCGCCTGCCGTTGCAGGAGACGCGGGTTCGTGCCCCGTTTCGGGAAGATCCCACATGCCGCGGAGCGGCTGGGCCCGTGAGCCACGGCCGCTGAGCCTGCGCGTCCGGAGCCTGTGCTCCGCAAATGGGAGAGGCCACAACAGTGAGAGGCCCGCATAACGCAAGAAAAAAAAAAAAAAAAATTTGTGTGCTTTTTTAAAAAATTAAAACTGTGCCCAAACTATTATATGTATAGGATGGATAAACAACAAGGTCCTACTGTATAGCACAGAGAACTCTATTCAGTATCCTTGAAGCCCACGTGCCGCAACAAGAGAAGCCACCACAATGAGAAGCCTGTGCACCGCATAGAAGAATAGCCCCCACTCACCGCAACTAGAGAAAGCCTGCGTGCCACAAAGAAGACCCAATGCAGCCAAAAGAATAAACAAATAAATAAAATGATGCCAAGTAGGGATAAGCAACAAGGTCCTACTGTATAGCACAGGGAACTATATTCAATATCCTGTGACAAACCAGAATGGAAAAGTATATATATATATGTATAATTGAGTCACTTTGCTGTACAGCAGAAATTCACACATTGTAAATCAACTATACTTTAATAAATTTTAAAAAATCTGTGCTAACATCAGGGAACTTATGATTATTCAGGTTTCATTTTTCCATTTTACCCTGACCACCATTAGCAATAAAAAATTAGTGACATGCTCATGTGAGCATCCTGTCTGTGGGTGAGCTTAGATGCTGTTGGAATGTCAAAATTTAATTCATAAGGCACAGAAATTTTATGTATGTGCTCCGACAGTTGCACAAGATACGGAACTTAGATACTTAGAAATGGCTGATCAACCCAATTAGCACTTCTGTTAAGATGGTGTTACCCTGCTTATATGATACGTTTTTCTATCTCTAGCTAAATATTCAGCGCACACAGAAAAAAGCTTTTGCTGACTTCATGGAAGGGGAAATCAAGTTTATCCCCACGTATAAGTATGATTCTAAAACAGACCGATGGGATTCCAGGTAAAAAAACAAGAACCTCCTCATGGAATAGGTTAAGCCCTGATCTTATTTCTGTCTCTCTGAATTGATGAAGGGCTGGGAAATTTTTAGTTCTTGCCAGAAACAGATAGAAAAACCTAATGGCTCAGTGCTATTACAGAAGAGGTTTCAATTTGTGTGTGCTCACAGGTGAGCTCACCTTAGGAGAGTGTGAACTGCTCTGTCAGGCTGTTGAAGTTTTACGAGCTTCCTGTGATGCCTTATTTCTCTCACCTCAGCAGACTTGCTTGTTAGGTTTTTGCCCTTCTGATCTTACCCCTATTTCCTTACCTGTTGCCGTGTTCTGGCTCTTTTCCCAAACTCTTTTTCAACTCTTTAACTCAGGATACCAGAGGTGAAAACAAAGAGCCATGAAAGGTTCTTCCAGCACAGTGGTTCTCAATCCTGAGTTCACATTAGACTCTTTTGCCGGACTTCTAAAAATACGAGTGCCTGGGCCCAACCTCCACAACTGCTGGAGAAAGCTGAGAATCACTGTCTAGGGGGCCTGTTGATTTCTCGATCACCCCTAGTAAAGTGCCCCTGTCAGTATGTGCCTGGTGACTGTTTGTCTTCTACTTACTATTTCTTCGTTTCCTATGGTTTCCTACCTGGCTGAGCCCAGAAGTTTGAAAGAAGAAAAGAATGCCTGGGCATAGTCAGCTTCTTTAGACTCAGAGAGCGCCAGGGTGGGGTGGGGAGGAGCCTGTCCCATCCTCCGAGGGAGCTGCTCAGCAAGTGAAAAGTGACTCTGACAGATCTTGTGCACATTGCCTTGTTTATTCCACTCACCTGACTTGAGAGTCAACTGAAGAGCTACTGATAAGAACTTTATTTGTGTCACTGTCTGGATCAGGTGTACAGGTGTTGCTTATTTTAATAGAATGATGAATAGGCTTTTTCCCTCCCCTTGGTATTCTTATGGGCTGTTATTTGTTCAGACTTGCATGCTTAGGTGTTAGTTCATCTTTATTAGAAGAAGCTCGACTTATCCATAAAAGTCCAGGTTTAAAGAAATCTCTACTATTACCCATCTCCAGTGATTAAGCCCAGTCTAGGAATATAGGATTGGATTTTTAGATTTTATTAGTTGTCTATCTGTTGTGAAGCATCATTGCTGTTGATAGAGCAAACGAAGAGGAAGTGTTCTGAATATAATCCTGTCCTTTTGAGGGTATTTTAAGAAGATGCTATTCTTTTTTCCCCTGGGGCAACATTATTGAAGATATAATCCTAATCTTAGGAGCACCGTTTATTCATTCATTAGATAACTATTCATTGAGCACCTACTTTACATCAGATACTGTGCTAGGGGCTGAGAATGCAGTGACAAACAAGCAGACACAGTCCATTCACAGAGCTTGCAATATAGTAGGGAAGATAATAGTTGGAGTCGTTAGGGAAGGAGAAGCAGATAACAAGAGGGCCTAACTCAGGTCTGAACCAGTGTGGTAGGTATTCCGTTCTTGTGTGGTATGTTATTCTAATTCCTTACTTTTTTTGCAGTGGGAAATGTCGGGTTCCAGCCTGGTGTGACCGAATTCTCTGGAGAGGAATTAACGTTAATCAGCTTCATTACCGGAGTCACATGGAACTGAAAACCAGTGACCACAAACCTGTTAGCGCCCTCTTCCACATTGGGGTAAACACTTGTTTGTTCATGCAGTCGTTTGTGTGTTAAGTATCTATTCTTAGAGCGTTATTTAGACTCAGAACAGATCAGTAATTCAGTGAGCCATAAATGTTTTCATAACCAAATAATCATTTGCAGCATTGAGAAGTTAGTGCCCTTGACCCTCCTAAATGCTGTCCATATGGCCTTTTAGTGACACAGATGTTTCTCATGCTGCATAATGACTGGGTAGCACCCTTCACCTCCTAAAGTCATTATACATAAAGAAGAGTTCAAAGCTAGGTTTTAAAGGATGAGTAGGTCCTCATCAAGTAAAATAGTAAGGAGTGGAAGCACCAGGAGAGAGGTTCCAGGCAGAGGGCTGGGGACAGCAGGAACAAAGGCACAGACCAGTCAGAATACAACATAATCTGTATATAATGTTAAGAAGCATATTGTTAGTTCTACTAAGATAGTGAAGTCTTCCCATCCAGGAGCACAGGTTTGAAATTTCTCTTTAACTCTGTTGCATCCTGGGCTGGATTAATGACCAGTTGTTTAATTTTTTGTCTCTGTTGTGAGTAAAGTTTTTGTTTTCTAGCTGTGTGTTATTAGTATGCAAGTTATATCTTGGGATCTTGTTGACTTACTTTATTACAGCTAGTACATTTAGATTATTTCTTGTAGTTTTTCCAGACCTGCAGTCATGTAATCTGGCAGAATCTATATTGAGCAGTGCTTGATAGAATGGACGTTATAGCTAGACTGCTTAAATTTGCCTCCCAGCTCAACCACTTTCTAACTGTAACAATGGAAAATTTATGTAACATCCCTCTGCCTCAGTTTCCTCCTCTATAAAATGGGAATAACAATGGTACCTACTTAAGAGGATTAATGAGGTAAGACATGCGAAGAGCACAGTAGTGTAGATTTCTTTCCTCTGTGTGTATGTTGATTATTTTGGCTTCTGAGATAGGTTCTCACCAATATGTCTTATCCTGCTCCTGTCTTAGAGGGGAATGACTTCGGGGCATTTCTTTTATGTACAAAATTTGTTCTTCATCTTAGATTCTACATTTTATTGAGGCAATCATGACTTGACTTTTATCCACTTTGAAATTTTAAAATAATAATGAATAATAATAGTATGTGTTCCTCAAAAAGTAGCTAGTACATGCCAGAGACTGTACTAGGCAATTTACACCCATCTCATTTACTCCTCACAACAGTGCTTTGAGTTAAATATTTCTCATTTAACAGATGAGCAAGTGGAGAACCAGTGAGTTTAAATAAACTTCTTTAAGAGCATGCAGTTAGAAGGAGAGCTGAGATTCAAATCTTAAGCCTGTTTAATTCCCAAACTTATAGATGTTCTTTCTCCTACCTCCACAATGCCTGCAGAGTTCCAGAGAACTTACTGACTAGATATACCTTCAGATACTACTTTTTTTCTTTTTTTTTTTTTTTGCGGTACGCGGGCCTCTCACTGTTGTGGCCTCTCCCATTGCGGAGCACAGGCTCCGGACGCGCAGGCTCAGCGGCCATGGCTCACGGGCCCAGCCACTGCACAGCATGTGGAATCTTCCCGGAACGGGGCATGAACCCGTGTCCCCTGCATCGGCAGGTGGACTCTCAACCACTGTGCCACCAGAGAAGCCCAGATACTACTTTTAACCCACCTAATTTCTAGCTTGTGCTTGTGGACTGCCCTGTTTTCTTCATTTGAGTTCTCTTAATCCATTTTTTTAAAGGATGTCTTTCCCCCAGACACTAACCTTTTTGGTTTCATCAGCTATGCTTAGGTTTTCTGTTTGTATTTCTTTTCAGAACCTCAGAATATTTGTAATACTCCATATATATTAATTCAGAGCTCCCAGCAGGATATTTACAATTTTTCCATGCTTTCTGTGTATTTTTGTGTATCTTTAATAAAGGTCTACCTTTCTAGTTTTTAATACTTTTTAAATCACACAGGAATTAAAATGTGTTTTCTCTTTAAGATAAAAATAGAAGTAAGCAAAATTCACAGATAAGGCTGAAGGTCTCCAGTGCCTCTTCTATCCCCCACTCCCGCTTTTGCGCTAAACCCCACTCCCTAGCCCGGCCAACTACCCTTATGAATTTATTTCTTTCTAGACCAGCACTGTTCAATAGATTTTCTGTGATGATGGAAATGTTCTAGATCTATCCTGTCCCATCCAGTAGCTATTACCTGCAGGCAGCTATTGATCACTTGAAGTGTGACTGAGAGAAATGAACTTTCAATTTTATTTAATTTGAAGTAATTTAAATTTAAATGTCTTTATGTGGCTACTGGCTATAATATTGGATAGCACAGTTCTAGACCTTTTCTGTTTACCCATACACAATATGGTGGTGTTTTGTTTGTTGGTGTGTATATATCATAAATGGTCTCATACTGTATGTGTTGGTCTGCAACTTTTTTTTTTAATTCAGTGGTGTATCTTGGAGAGCTATCCATGTTATTACATAAAGATCTAGCTCATTGTACATATTTCTTAATTCCTAATTTTATTGGTAATTTCCTTTTCTAAAGTGGATGTATCAAGTGGTGACATTCTGTGGTAACATTTTCCCCTTCATTATCCTTACTGTGCACTAAGGGTTATGATCACGATAACCCACTGAGAAGAGCTTTGATTTTATTGGGTAACCACCCCATACTTTGGACTCTTGGGCACACTATGATTAGAGGCTTTAAGAACCACATTGTATTTCTTACCACCATTCACATCCGTGACTGTTAACAAAGGGACCAAGTACTCAGTGGCCAATTAATTTCAGAAGACTTGCTGTGGGCTGGCTGAGATTAAGCTGAGATGGGGTTCCCACCCCTGCACTTGGTAATGGGATCTGTTGCATTGGTTCTTAGACTTTGGTGGACATTGGAATTGCCTAAAGAGCTTCAAAAGCATGGACCCCGCCCCCTGGAGGTTGCGATCAGTGATCTGAGGCATTTGTGTTTTTAAGACCTACCCCCCCCCCTCAAAAAAAAGACATACCCAAGTTGGTCCTGTCACATATCCAGTATTTTGGAAAGGGTCTTATGCTAGAGGTCCAGATATCACCTCTGCTATTAACTGTGGCAGTGAGCAACTTAGTTGATCTTTTTGTACCTTGGTATTCTCAACCGTGAGAAGAATAATCCTTGCTTTGGTAGCCTCACAGGTTGTTGTGAAAATAAGATGACATATGTAAAATACTTTTTGAAATAAAAAGTTGCAAAGGGACTTACCTGGTGGTCCAGTGGTTAATATGCCACGCCTCCAATGCAGGGGTGCGGGTTTGATCCCTGGTCGGGGAACTAAGATCCCACATGCTGTGCGGTACGGCCAAAATAAATAAATAAAAATTTTTTTTTTAAAGTTGCAAAATGTTGAAAAAGAATTTAAAAAGTATAAAATTCCTCTTAATGTAACACTGCAGTAGGCACCCTGGTGACGCTAGTGATTGCTTACTCCTAAGTTCTCTAATCATTATGGTTCAGATATGTAAAAACCTCCACAGTCTTTGAGACTCAGCTTTGATGTTCTTATTTTCCACACTTTCTTTACAGCCTCTACTGCATACATCAGTCTTTTTTTTTAAATTGAGTTTGTGAAGTTTTCTATTCTAAAAAGAAACTGGGGCCTTAATAAGTGAAAATGCTATGTTAATTATGTTTGTTTTGGGCATCGATTTGTATAAAGCTTTAATAGTAAAATAAAAAGCACAGCTGTGTCAAGAAGCCGAAAGTGCTGTGTCAGATGGGAGTTTTTTCGATCTATTAGGCAAGATGATTTGTTTATCGTCATGCTTTTACTCTGATCTGGGACATTTTGTATCGGCCATTTTCTAAAATGGCCATAGGGTCTATTTACTAACATACTCTTATCATCATATAATCTGAGCATTGATATTATATTGGTATTATGATTCTTGGCATTGTGCATAACAGCTGATAGAGTTAAATGCTTTAGTCATTTTTTCTGCTGTTTTAGCACTTTATGACCATTGTTAGAAAATGTGATAGGTATGTTTTGACACTATCAGTTTGTATAGTGCAGGAAATAAGTTTTAGCACAATTGTCACATTTTCTCCACCACCAAATTACTTAACAATGGAGCAAGAAAATATTCTTCCCAAATATTTATTATTGCCAAGCTTCGTAGCACAGAGGTTTAACTTTTCCAAGAAGTTAACCAATTAACCTTATCTTTACCTTACAGTGTGTGATCCCATAATTTATGTTTGTTTTAGTGGCCTTTTTAAAGATCGTTAGACTCTTAGAGATATATAAGTTGAGAGTACATAAGACTAAAATAAGGATCTGTCTGTTTTTCTCAGGTAAAAGTTGTGGATGGAGCGAGACTTCAGAAAGTGTTTGAGGATGTTGTTTGCACCACAGTTTATTTGAAATGGTTGCTATAATGACCGGTTTTAAACTGTCAGGTAATCTTAAAGGAAGATGAGCTACACGCATGTAAGACTGAAAAGAGGGTTCATTTTCTTTCAGGTGAAGGTTGTGGATGAACGGAGGTACCGGAAAGTGTTTGAAGATATTGTACGCATCATGGACAGAATGGAAAATGACTTCCTTCCTTCCTTAGAACTCAGCCGGAGGGAGGTGAGGAAACACACACAGCTGCCCATCTGTTGCCCATCGTGGTCGCATAGGGGAAGCCATGTAACTAGGAGAAGGCAACACTGCAAAGTCATGAAGACTGTGTGAGCTGAAGGCAGACTGCCTCCACTTTGGTCCCAGCACTGCCATCTAGTAGACATGTGGCCATAGGCGAGCGTCTTACCCTCTCAGAGCCACAGTTTCCTTTTTTGGATAAAGGGGAGGTTGTGAGGATTACCCGAGTTAATACATGCAAAGCCCTTAAAACACCTCCGGGCACAAAGTAAGCCCTCAGATGTTAGCTGCTCTTATTTAATACTTCAGAGTTGCTGGCCAGTTCATATCTCAGGAACCAGGACTTGGTCATGGGATGCATGCCCTGACCCCAGGTGGGGTTATACTCTTAGGATCCCAGGAACAATCAGAGTAGCCTAGAGAAGTAGCAAGAGCTGCCTGGCTCCTTCTCTGCTGTTGTGAGAGGGGACAGTGGGTAGCTGGCTCACTTGGCGAGTGCATCCGGCAGTTAATAATGGTTAATAATGACCTCATTCTTTATTCATATTCTCTATGGAATAATCCAACTGACTTTCTTCCCCTACTAGTGATGCATGTTTGTGTCTGTCTGTTATTCCCCAGTTTGTGTTTGAGAATGTGAAGTTTCGGCAACTACAAAAGGAGAAGTTCCAGATCAGCAACAATGGACAGGTTCCCTGCCATTTTTCTTTCATCCCTAAGCTTAATGACAGCCAGTACTGCAAGCCATGGCTTCGGGCTGAACCTTGTGAGGGCTACTTGGAGCCAAGTGAGTTTTCCCTTTACCATTGTCTCTGCTCGCGATGTACCATCCCCTCATGACTGCCATCCCCTCCCTTTGATTAACTTCTTGTTTTCTAACCATACGTCTCTCACCTCCACTGTCATTGTATTGGGGCTCCTCCCTCTTCTGTGTGTCCCATCTCTCCTTCATCACTTAATGATTTTTTTAGAGGACACTTCTTCTGTTGGTTCTCATCCCCTTTTTGCTTTTCCACTGGAAGTTTCTGTTATCATGTACCATCTCTTACATTTCAGATGAGACCGTGGACATTGCCCTTGATGTGTATGTCAGCAAAGACTCTGTGACCATCCTGAACTCAGGGGAAGATAAGATTGAAGATATTCTTGTCCTTCACCTGGATCGAGGCAAAGATTACTTCTTGACCATCAGTGGAAATTACTTCCCAAGTTGTTTTGGTACATCCTTAGAGGCTTTGTGCCGAATGAAAAGACCAATCCGAGAAGTTCCTGTTACCAAACTCATAGACTTGGTAAGAGGCATCCTAAGACATGCATCTCCTTTAGATAGAATTTTCGCAGTGCTTAACTGATGTCCTCCTTCTCTCTGTGCTTCCTCTTTTGTCAGGGCTGGCTGGGGAAGTGGGGGGTGGATGGCAAGTGATAAATACGAATAAGAATGTCACTTTAACACGCCTTTCATTGGATTAAGCCTAAAAGGAAAGAGGAGAAGGTAATATGTAATTGGCTCTTGTCAGGAATATGAGATAATACAAAGTTCACTGAATTAGATTAAAGCCTCCCTTCTCAAAGATTTATAACTTTGAGATCTAAAGATATGCTTACTTGTTATGCTCTTCATACTTTCAAGTCATTTTTGTATAAATTAGCATGTACATGAGGTCCAGTAACGGGGCGGGGGGGTGGTATTATCCTCATTAAATATATGAGAAAACTGAGGCACAGAGACAATAACTTGCCCAAAGTAGAATAAATTAGTGACAAATCTGTCGCCCAGATTTTCTGACTCCCAGTCCAGAGCCCCTCACTATATCATCATATCTAATCCAAGTCAGACTCAGCTGCTTGTTGGAGCCCAGGCCATAAGTGAACCTCAGAGTACCTGCCTCAGAACCCCCAGGGGTCCTTACACAAGTGCAGGCCCCTCCCCCCGCTCACCTCTGGCAACGGAATCAGAATCTCAGGGTGTGAGGCCTGGGGATCTGCATTTTATCAGCATCCTGGATGGTTATAATATGCACTGAAGTTTGATACAAGTTTAATGTGACTCACTCAAGAAAAGAAAGGAGGAGGATTTCTCTTCCCCGACACCAAGCTATAATATCAATGTCCTTATGGAGGGAATGCTTATTATCTTCAGGAACGAAAATTAATTTAGTAACAAGTTCATTCTGTTAAGAACCTTTCTTCTAAGTGAAAATATTGTTGGATTTGTGTGCAGACCTCTTTGGGCTATGAAAATATACTCTTGGTCTTTTACCAAAGAAAATTAGATGGCGTGACAGTCCTATGTTATCATTACCATTAGTATTCACATTGATCCTTTTGGCCTAGCCGGAGCAGTGATTGTATTATCTAGTGGGGAGGGCTAGACCGGCGGGCAGGCTGCTGCCTTGTCGGAGTGTAATCTCTTCTGTTGCCGTGGAATTGTTTTAGCGATGACTCAGATGGCAGATTAAAACCCTTGAGTTCAGTCCCAGCATTCTTTCTTGGAATTATGCTTGTTTCCCTAGAGCCCTCATGACTGAGTGTATTAGCCCTGGTTGAGAGACAACCATTTTTTTTTTTTTTCAGAAATTCATATCCTGACATTCTGTTACTTTTCATGATACTTATTTTTTCTTCTACCACCATATTCCTATCTTTTGAATGTATTATTTCACCTTTTAGAATATGTTCTAAATGAAGTTGTCTCCCTTTCTTTTCCCTACCACTTGCCTCCATCCCAGACACCATTTCCCAGCTTTCTTTTTCCCAACTTCTATTATGAAAATGGCAAATGTGCAGAAGAGTTGAAAGAACAGTACAGTGAACAACACCCACATGCCTTATACACATATACTGACATATACTTTTTTTTGCTATACCATTTGAAATTAAGTGGTGATGTGTCACTTCACCAGTGAAAACTTTGGCCTGCCTCTCTTAAGAAAAAGAACAACTTCTATACCAGCACAGTGCCATTATGACACCTAAGAAAACTAGCTACTCGGTATTCAGATTTCTCCAGTTGTCCCAATAATTTCTTTCATAGCTTTTGTAAAGCCAAGATCCGATCTGGGTTCATGCAGTACATTTGGTGAGGTCTCTGCAGTCTCTTTTAGAGTAGAACAGTTCTTTCCTTTTTTCTTTAATGACTTTGCCTTTTAAGAGTCCAGGACAATTGTCCAGTCAGGGGTCTGACATTTCCTAAATTTGTCTGATTGTTTCCTCTTGGTAATTTTTAAACCTGTCTTTTTGTACTCCCTCCTCCCACCTTATTTCCTATAAACTGGAACTATTTGGTCAGAGTTGGCAGATGCATTATACTACCCTTTACTGCAATTGTCCCATATTAATTAAAGTGACAAGAAGGAGACTCAACCAGCATTAAAAATGTTTATTTTATTTAAAATATTATCAAGTAATTCAACCACATTTGACCATGAATAGGAAGTAGTCAAAATCTTTAGTGGAGTTAATGGCTCTATAGGAAGGCTGTTTTCTTCTTCTTGTGCACCCATGATTCAAAGTTTTAAAAAATAGAACTCAGATCATTTTTCATTACAAAATTGCTGAGTTCTTCTTAAATTGTATGTGTGTGGTCGCCATTTATTCTGTTAAAGCTTTTATTTTGTAGGATTTAGGGTTCTGATTCTTTTCACAGCCTGTTGCATTTAATAAATTCCTGGATCTCATTGATGAGGAAATTATCCATATTAGTGTGGGGCAGTAAACAAGAAATCTAAGATTATCTGTACCCCATTTGTAATACCTTCCCACTGTGTTTTGCTTGATTTTGACCTTCTGAAATGCTTTCTTAGGTTTGTTTATTCATGCTTGTTCCAAGATCCAAGATGATATTTCAAATCCCATGAGACAAGGCTATTAATAATGATACCTGTTGTCCTTTTTTGTATTATTTACTCTAAAATTTGAGTGAAACCAAAAATGAGTTCAGTGCCTGTGTTGACTCTCCCTGTACTGTTTTCACAAAGATTCTTGTGCCACATGCTCTTCCCCGCAAATGCAGAATAAAGTAACTGGCATAAGTCCTTTTCATTCTTCCTGATAGTGACTTTGCTGCTACTAGAACTATTGGGTGGCAAACAGAGGAGAATCTGTTTGTAATTATCTTTATTCTTTTCCAGAATTAAGATAGATTTTTCTGGTTTATTAGCATATTAAGTAGCATATAATCATCAATATTTATTCATTATACATTGGATGCAAAATATTATGGAGTTTATGTGGGTTCTTATAATTTAAGAAAGTTTACTTGTATGCACAATACAGCTAAATTCTAAATCGAGGTTAGTAGGGAGTTTGGTTACAGATAATCTAAACATTAACTACCTTTACTGGATCATGTCCAGTGTGTTTAGTAAGTCAATATTTTGGAAAGTCACTTAGAATGAGAGTTGTGGAGCTTGTAATTTGTATCAACAATAGATTCCTTTCCTGTGCTGTTTACTCAAGCCCTTATATGCTATAAAAGCTTATTGATTGACCAGCTAATCTCTGTGAAAATCAGTCTCAGATTCAGCCTGTTTTGGTGTGTGAAGCTGGATAAGTAGGGTGGGAGCAGTGGATAGAGAGTCTTTTTTTAAAAAATATTTACATGTTATTACTCTGTTTTATGTTTTTGTTTTTTTGTTTGTTTGGTTTGTGTTTGTTTGTTTTTTTGGTGGTACGCGGGCCTCTCACTGTTGTGGCCTCTCCCGTTGCGGAGCATAGGCTCCAGATGCGCAGGCTCAGCAGCCATGGCTCACGGGCCCAGCCGCTCCACGGCATGTGGGATCTTCCCGGACCGGGGCACGAACCCATGTCCCCTGCATCGGCAGGCGGACTCTCAACCACTGCGCCACCAGGGAAGCCCAGTTTTATGTTATTTTTTAAACTTATTTTATTATATTTTATTTTTGGCTGCATTGGGTCTTCATTGCTGCACACGGGCTTTCTCTACTTGTGGTGAGCAGGGGCTACTCTTCGTTGCAGTGCACGGGCTTCTCACTGCAGTGGCTTCTCTTGTGGAGCACGGGCTGTAGATGTGTGGGCTTCAGTAGTCACAGTGCATGGACTGTAGGGCGCACAGGCTTCAGTAGTTGTGGCGTGCAGGCCCAGTAGTTGTGGCTCGTGAGCTTTAGAGCGCAGGCTCTGTAGTTGTGGCACATGGGCTTAGTTGCTCCATGGCATATGGGATCTTCCTGGACCAGGGATCGAACCCATGTCCCCTGCGTTGGCAGGTGGATTCTTAACCACTGTGCCACCAGGAAAGTCCCTGTTTTTCTTTTTAAATTAACACTTTTGCTCTTTTTTTTAGTATTTATTATTTATTTATTTATTTTGGCTGCACCGGGTCTTAGTTGTGGCATGTGGGATCTTCACTTGCGGCATGTGGGCTTCTTAGTTTTGGCATGCAGGTAGGATCTAATTCCCTGTCCAGGGATGGAACCCAGGCCCCCTGCATTGGGAGTGTGGAGTCTTACCCACTGGACCACCAGGGAAGTCCCAGGGGATAGAGAGTCTTGAAGTCAACAGATGAGTTTATACTGGAGCCAGAGGGCATCTAGATCCACCGGAAGTCTTTAATGAGTTGTATGTGGCTGTAAATGGACATATTTGGAGGAACATTCTGGTTTGCATGTAGACTGGACTAGTAGAGAGGAGGCCAGGCTTGAACCCACCAGTTAAAGGTTTGGCTTGTAAACACAGAGGTGAAAAAAGTTGAGGGATGGGGGAACCAGCTGTATTTGCTTGGGGACATGTCTATTAGGAGAACAATATCAAAAATTTGAAATAACATGAATAACAACTTGGTGATTAATTTGTCCCCAGTAATCTCTCCAAGTAGGTGTTTACTTTGTCTTACTGATCTAACAACCCATTTCTTATCCTGTTAAGTGTGTGGTTTGTGTTTCTTTTTATATTTCACATGAACGAATCCTTTCTAGAACTTCAGTATCCATTCAGTTTTCTGCTTTTTATTTTTAAATTTGATTCTGCCTCTAAATGACTCTTTTTACATGATTTTAGCTGCATTTACTACTGGAAAAATTCCTCTAAGGGTGAATGCTGGGATGAAGAATGATTTGCAGTGCATTTGTAGTATGCCAGTGTTGCCCTGCTGGGGACTCCTGAACGCTTTTCCCTTTTTTAATGTGATCAACACGTAGCCTTTTGCAGAAAGTGGGCAAGTCAGTTGAACTAAGTGATTAGCAGCAACCTTAGGACTACCTTAAGAGAATGCTCTTTATTAGTGGGAGCTAAGTGGTGTTTCTATTTTCAGAGTTGAACCTAGACTTGAAATAAATATAATTTACACCTACTTTATGCCTGAAGTCAGAGAAATAAACTCTCAGTGTAAATCTGCTGTCCCTCCACCAGTATCAAAGTCCTTTTGATTTCAGAGTTTTCTCTTGTATCCATTCATTTTTTAAAATAATTTTTATTATACTATTTTTAATTGTATTTATTTTATTTTTGTCTGTGTAGGGTCTTCATTGCCGCACGTGGGCTTCCTCTAGTTGCAGCGAGCAGGGGGCTACTCTTCATTGCAGTGCACGAGCTTCTCATTGCGGTGGCTTCTCTTGCTGCGGAGCATAGGCCCTAGGCATGTAGGCTTCAGTAGTTGTGGCACACAGGCTCAGTAGTTGTGGCTCGCAGGCTCTAGAGTGCAGGCTCAGTAGTTGTGGTGCACAACTTAGTTGAGGGCTTAGTTGCTCTGTGGCATGTGGGATCTTCCTGGACCAGGGCTCGAACCTGTGTCTCTCCTGCATTGGCAGGCAGATTCTTAACCACTGCGCCACCAGGGAAGCCCCATTCATTTTTTAAAAAATATTATGTTCCCATTATTAGTTGAGGTGCTTGCTCTCTTCTGCTTGACCTACCTCGATAGCCTTTTAACGATTCCCTTCACCTCTGTTTCTCTAGCCTTCTATTTTCCCTCTTCAGGGCTGTCAGACTGATCTTTCTGTAATACAGCTTTGGGGCCTATCACTTCCTTGCTTAAAGTTAGGCATGTGGCTCCCCCATGCCTGCTGAATACGATCCAAATTGCTTTATCTGTCATTCAAGGTCCAGCAAAGTCTGACTTCAACATACCTTTTTAGATTTATTTCCTACTATTTTTCTCATTATCCCCTCCTGCTCCCCACAAACCAGATGACTAACTCTTCCCTAATCTCACCTTGTGATTTACCTTCTCTGCAACTTTGTTTATTTCTGTCCCCTCCCACTTGTAATGTCCCCACCCCATTTCTGCCCTTTAAAATCCTGTGCATCTTTCAAGGGCTAGTTAGGTTACATCACCATTGTGAAAAAGTCCCCTGACAGCCCCAGTTGAAAGCCATCTCTCTTTCCTTTGAACCCCTGGTTTTTTGTTTGTTTGTTTTAACCATTTATTGAGAACTCATATTGGTGAATTACAGTACTGCCAGGCCATAAATTCTGGGAATCCTTACCCCAATTCAGTTGTAAACCCGAGTCAGGGACCGTGTCTTTCCCCTCTCTGTAGCTTCACTTTTCATACCCCCCCCACCCCTCAAAGACATTTAGCTCAATGCCTTGCACTGGTAGGTAGTCAATGCCTGAAGAAAACCTTTTGGGGGGCTTGGTTTGACAGGTTAGTATATAAAAACTCTGCCTGGTTTTACTCATCATATCATGTGGCACATATTCATAGGAGGGAAAATAGAGAAGTCTGTCAGACAAGCAGATTCTCGCTTTGTTAATAAGTAGTTCTAAATTTTAAGAAAGGTTGTGCTCCAAAATTTAGTTAAATTAAATGTTTGGCACTCAGAATTAACTTCCACATTAAGAAGTGTTATAATTACAATACTATGAATATTGTATACTTTTTAAAGCACTGTTACTCTGATTATTTTTATTTCATTCTGTAGATGGTATTTAAAAGTCTAGGTAAACCTACAAGAGAATGTTTAATTCATAATGTACCTAATAATACTAAAAACCCTACCCAGCATATATAACAGTCATTTGGGACAAATGCATTCAGCATTACTACTTGGAGTATCAGGGAACACATATTTCCCCACCTCCAACCTCCTGCACATCTGTGAAGGTAAGATCAGGATTTTTCCTTTTACTCTCAGACCGAGACGTGGGATTTATATCCAAGTTCTTGGCGGCCCATGGCGGGGTTGGAAGTTGCTGGGGAGGTGCAGGGAGCTTTGAGAGACCAGGCCTGCTTCTGGCATACTGTGTCACCACTGCCCCACACCCCCTGTGTTGTAGACTGCTTCCGTGTCCCTGTGAGGTAAATGTTATTATCCCTGTTATAGAGATGAAGAAACTGGGTCTCTATGAAGTTTACTAACTTGCCTGCAGTCTGTACAAAATAATAAGAGGTAGCATGAAGATTTGTACCCAGGACTGTCTGACACCCATGCCTGTACTCTTTCCACTAACCCTGCTGCCTTATAACTGTCTTTAGCCTGCTGGGAGTAGAATACATTCTCCAAGCTTTCCCCTGCCTCTCTGTCTAAGAAGCAGTCAGTTTATCCTTTTCAAGTTATCTAAGGGAGCATAGTGGTAATGACTGTGGAGTCAGTCAGACCTGAGTTCTAATCCTGATTCTGCCACTTAATACCTAATAGTGTGACTGTGGGCAAATGATTTAATCTCCCAGAGCCTCAGTTTCCTCATCTGTAAAACGGGAATAATATCTACTTTGTGCATATGTGCAGACTAAATGACATTGTATAAGAGCCCATTGCAGTTACTGCTACATGGCAGATGCCTCCTAAGTGGTGGCAGTAGTTACTGTCGCTGTTGTCATTGTTACATTGTAATAATAGCACAAAAGACAGAGGCGATTAAAAAGGTACCTTCTTCCCTCTCCCCTGTTTCTCTTTCTTCTCTTATCCTCTATAGGAAAACCCAGTAGGGGATAATGATGGATCTTATGGTCCACAAAGGTCTGAAATGAAATGAATTTGCATTTCAGAGGGACTTCCATATTTGAGGACTTTAGGGGCCCTTGAGGAGGGGAGAGGGTACCGGGCAATGGAAAGGAGTGTGAGATACTGCTTGGGAGGCTAGCTTTGGTGGTGAGAGGCATGGCAGTGGAGAGGAGAGAAGCTTACCATCTCCTGAATGGCCGCTGTCGGGCTCACAGCCAAATTCTTCCACTGAAGTGGCGTCAGGGTGAGCGAGGTGCCACACAGTATAGCGACAGGGCCTGCCTCCAGGCAGCACGGGAAAAGGAAATATCAGTGGGTGTCTGGCTGGCTCAGCTGGCAGCTGCCAAAGGACACAAAAGTCTAGGACTGGACATGTATGTTTCTTGACGGATAGTCTCAATATACTGCACAAAATTTGAATACGCATGATAGAGAACTTTGCATATGAGAATGTGTTCCATTTTCAACAATCATGATCTATTTGAAGAATTTAAAATGTATCTAGTGAGGTAGTGCATTCTAATAATACTGATCTGTTTCTAATTCTGTAAATTAATTCTAATCATTTTCTATCTGTCAATGACTTTCTTTTCCTGCTCTGCTCTCAGGAAGAAGACAGCTTCCTAGAAAAGGTAATGCAATCCATTGGTGGTTATGTGTTTCCCTGTGCTTGATTAACATTTAGCCATGGTCCCTGGAATTTTTTTTTAATTTATTTAATTTATTTTTATTTTATTTATTTTATTTTTGGCTGCATTGGGTCTTCGTTGCTGCACACGGTCTTTTCTCTGGTTGCGGCAAGCAGGGGCTACTCTTCATTACGGTGTGTGGGCTTCTCATTGCGGTGGCTTCTCTTGTTGTGGAGCATGGGCTCTAGGCATGTGGGCTTCAGTAGTTGTGGCCCACGGGCTCTAGAGTGCAGGCTCAGTAGTTGTGGTGCACGGGCTTTGTTGCTCCACGGCACGTGGGATCTTCCCAGACCAGGGCTCGAACCCGTGTCCCCTGCATTGGCAGGCGGATTCTTAACCACTGCACCACCAGGGAAGCCCTCGTCCCTGGAATTTATCCCGAGGCTTTCCCATATCAGACACCTCTGACTCCATGAGAATCCCCCAAAGTCCTGCCAGCTGTCTTTAAGTGTGTCTGAAGTACAGGAAAGGTATTTATTTTACTGCACCAGTCAAGTCATTGAGACCCAGTACATAAAAGCAATAGGACTCAAGGTTTCAGATTTGTATTTTTGAAATAAGAAGTAACTAAAGAGCTGTCTTGATGTATGTGAAAGCTTGTGAGATGGAGGAGGGTACCGTTTGCCATTTTCCATTTCCGATGATAGTAAAAGCAGAAATGAATTTCTGTTGCATTAAGAGTGATTTGGGGGAAGTGATAATAGTGATTAATTACTGAAAGAATACACAGGTATGATCAAGAAATAGATCATAGACGAGAATCCTAGAGCTGAATGAGATCATAAGGGATCGTCTGGTAGAGCTCCCTGCCTTCAGACAGGGTAAGGTGTCTTCTCCATTCTAATAGACAACCAAGGCCCAAGAAGGTTAAAAACCTCGCTGAAGTTATACTGCTCCTGACATCAGGGGCATGGGGCAGAGGGAACTAGAACCTGGGTCTTCTGAATACCCAGTGAAGGAACCGAGCGAACGCTCCTTCTGCGGTGCTTCACCACCTCCCCATCTTCAAGCTGGAGGGTGCCTGGCTCCACACAGGGCCATCCAGTAGAGAAACATGGGCGTGAAAAACATTCTTAAAGTACTTTCACACAGTATCTAACGTGACCTCCCCATTTGCTGGAGTTTAATGCAGTTTGTTGGTGGAGATGGTGTACTGTTTTTGTGCTTCAGTTAATAGCACTAACGTTACAGAGTGTGAGCTTATCAGGCACTAAATGTGTCCCATTGAAAGAAGAAGACAAAGCATGGCAGGTTTCCCTTTGAAAATTAGAGTTCAGGATAATTTGTGGACTTTTTAAAAAAAGAAGTATTGTTTCTTGTGCATAATCTTTCTCGAGACTTCAGAGGTACAAGTATGACATTTCATATTATCACACATGAATTTGAAAATGGATAGTGGATGGTGTATATAACCTACTGGCATTTTATTAACCTTTTGAAACCACTAAGGATTGAGACGGCTCTGCTTCCCAGCCCTTCCCTGTTAATAGCAGGCCATGTGTCTTTTCATCTTGAACAGTGCCTTGTGTTGCCTTAATGCCTTAGTACAGGAAGAGTGATAATTGGATGTCAGATTTTTTAAAAAGTACATGAATCAGTACTGAATAATTTATATATGGTAAGTTTGAAGGTGTTTGCTAAGGAATCTGTACTGGTGTTGCACTTGGTCCAGAAAGTGAGCAGAGTGCATTATGGACAGTGTTTTGGCTCAGATATCATCTAGATGCCTGGATTTAATACTTGCAACTGGAAAGAAGTTAGTGGGTGAGCCACTGATAGAAGGTCTGGCAACTATAGGAAACGTGAATATCAAGTGATAGATTCCCAGGGAAAGAAAGAAAGGAAGCAAAACAAATGTGAAGAAGATAGATTTTAAATGATAACCAACTGTCATGCTGCCTTCTCTTCCTTATTCCCTTAGAAAGGCGCACAGTGGCTTTAAAAGGTCACCAGTGCGTATTGAAGAACAGAACGTCAAGAAGAACCCTCTGCTCTGTTCTAGTGTACACACTATCTGGAAGTAATGAAATGCTTCTCTTCTTTCCCTTAAAGTGACATGGCTAAATAAGGGTTGTGGATCAAATTTACAGCATTTCCTAAATTTGAACATATATATGACCTTAAGCCGGAGGTGTAGGAGGGGGAAGATGCCAAAAATTGGTCACCATTTTCCCCACTAGATTTTTTATGAAGGCTGCCTTCAGATGCCTTTTAAGCTATTTCAGATATCTTTTTGGTATAATTTATATTTGACTATATAAACATAAGATAATTGAATTTATTCCCCATTTTCAAGTTCAGATTTAGTTACTGATCTAATTTAGGTCACTTCTGAGTTTTCCTCTGAGATTCTTTCAGGAGACTCTAACATAGAGTAGAAAGTTAGGTGAAAGGAGTCAAAGCCCCAAGAATTCTTTGCTGAGCTATTACTATAAAGAATAACTTCTGGACTCAGAGCCTAGACTTTTCGTGGTATTTCTGGCTCTTGGTATGCTGTATTCAGTTTACTATTTTTGTATCTTAAGACTTTGAGTTTTAGTGCCTTAAGATTAGACCTTCTGGGCTTCCCTGGTGGCGCAGTGGTTGAGAGTCCGCCTGCCGATGCAGGGGACACGGGTTCGTGCCCCGGTCCGGGAAGATCCCACATGCCACGTAGCGGCTGGGCCCATGAGCCATGGCCGCTGAGCCTGCGCATCCGGAGCCTGTGCTCTGCAACAGGAGAGGCCGCAGCGGTGAGAGGCCCGCGTACTGCCAAAAAGAAAAAAGATTAGTCCTTCTATCAAGCCTGAAATATTCATATATGTAGGTCTAATGTGAATTGTCTTTCATTCCTGAGGACCAGAGAACATCATTTAAATCAACAATGCAAGCTCTGATATTTGTGGTAAGACCTGAAAGAAGAAAAAGTTAAAAGTCAACAACAACAACAAAAAAAAGTCAACAAAAACCTAAGTAGATGCTGCTCTCTCAAAGTGCTCTGTTGACAATTGTAATTTAATGGTCCATGAGTCTCCAGTGGTGTGTGGGCTCTACTGTGACTGTATTGCTGGTTCTCAGTGTCACCCTTGAAAGGATTTGCAGCACACAATGCATCCACGTGATAAACATAATAAACCCAAGTGGAATGCTTAATGGTTAAGTGAAGCATCTAGAAAAGGAGATCATTTAACTGTGGGAATCCGTATCGAGTGCCTTCTGACCAGGAGTGTCCCAGTGAGAAAAAATGAAAAGTCTTAAGAGGTGAAGATCAGATTATACCCACATAAGCAGAATTTGAGGGAGATTGTTACACATAGAAATTTTCATTGAGACCCTTTTGATTCTCACCCCTTTTTATCTATTAGGAGAAATCCCTGCTGCAGATGGTTCCCTTGGATGAAGGTGCCAGTGAGAAACCTCTTAAGGTCCCCAAGGAGATCTGGCTCCTGGTAGATCACTTATTCAGACACGCCTGTCACCAGGTGAGTGAGAGTGGGCCTGCCCTGCAACTTTGGAAGGTGTGTGAGTCCAGTGGGAAATGATAATACCTCACGTCAGTATATACAGTGCTTTTAACTTTCCCAAGCCACCTCCGCAGAGCAACACTGTCATATCAGATTGCCTGGGCAGATGGAAGTATCCCCGTTTGCAGATGTGAGAGCTGAAGCATGCAAGCTAGGTGATTTACCTAAGACCACGGCCTAAGAGTAATGGCGGAGCAGGGCCGAACAACTCCCCTGTCTCCTGGCTACACATGCTTTCCCCTGGACTGCTGAGCACCTGAATCTGTAACGCCTGCTTTAGCTGTCATGGAAGCATTGCAGATTTCAAAGTCCAAAGCAAACTTCAAGCCCATTTCTTTAATTTGGTCCTCACTTTTCAATCCTACCTAAAATACCTGCCACCCCTAACCCATTCTTCCAAAAAAGAAAACTTTCTTGGGATTAAATTGAAAGATAATGTTGTCTTACCTATGGAAAAGTGAAGAACTTGAAGGCAAGGTTTGGTATGGACATGCCCTTTTACTCCTGCCCTAGCATTCTGTGTATCAGTATTTGAATGTGGTTCCATGTTTGGACTCTGCCTTCTACTTGTCAGGAGGCTAGAAGTGGGAACACCTGTTCTCCCCATGGAGTCCTCTAGTCCCCTGCCATATCAGGTACAGGCTGAAACCTTTGAAGATAATTTTCTAGTTTGAAATAAAATTTCAGACGGATTATAGAGATGATAAAGGGAAAAGGGGCCATTGTCACACCTTTTATATATTAGGAACATATTCGTGTTCCTAATCACGAATATGCACCTCACCCTGCCCTTTGCTTCCTGCTGCTCTCCTGATCCCTGCGTGATCGTCAGAACCTTAGTGCTGATCATTTTGCTGTGTTCCATTCATTGTGACCTCTTTGGTAGGAGGACCTGTTCCAAACTCCTGGAATGCAGGAGGAGTTACAGCAGATCATTGATTGTCTGGATACCAGCATTCCCAAGACAATCCGTATCCTTTTCGACAAAGGCTTAGGAAGCTGGATGTGTACTTGCCCAAACTCTTCTTCCCACCTACATTTGATTTTTTTTCCATCTTTATTTTCTTTGTAGCTGTCTTTTATTATAAGGTAATCATTGACTATACAGTTAATTCCTCTCAGGAACTTTCAACCTCTCTCCTTATCAGACTCTTACTAAAAGGAATCAAGGGTTAGATAATGACGACTTTTAATTGGCATGGGACATAGGACCCACAGCCATGGTGCTGTTCTGCTTTAAGCCAATGATCACTCCTGTCACCAGGACAGGGAGGAGGATGGGAAACGGTGGTGACTAGTTTCCAGTGTGAACTGTCATTCTACAGGCCACATTCCCTTGACTTTCAAGTTGGGCCAAACCTCCCAAAAGTCTTTGATCAATTCTGTAACAACTCAGCTGCAGCATACCTGGACCAATAAAATATCAAACCCCAATTAGGATCAGGGTGCTCTGAATAAGAGGAAGGAAACCGTACCTGAGGGAGCTTGAGGAAGGGAGAAAATCGGGTCTAAGCGTGGCCTTTTCCTTGGAGCCTCTTTCACTTGACGGGAGTCAATCCAGCTGGCAGTAATCACTCAGTGGCTGAGGCGCTGCTCATTTTCCTGGAAGCCCTGCCAGAGCCTGTCATCTGCTATGAGCTCTATCAGCGATGCCTCGACTCTGCTCAGGATCCCCGGATCTGCCGACAGGTGAATTTTATGGCTCTGAGAGTGTGTTTGAGGCATATTCCCCCACAGAGAAATCATTGATTTTTACCAAACCAGCTGGGCATCCAGCTATGTGATAGGATGGGTCTGGATCTGTTGTTCATGGCAGGGCACCAGCATTGAGAGTTGGGACCCTTAAATTTTAGATTGTGTTATTTCCTATTATATTTGCCACCCTTTTCCAGTTGACCTATTGAGTAGGGTGGATACCTCTACTCTGGGGTAAGATTAGTGAAACAGATCGTACATGGGATTCTGGATGACATGACCAGGAAGGGTGGGTGACACTTGTGAGCCTTTCTTTTTGTCTTCTTGGTGTTTGTTTTTAATCTTGAAATGATTTTGATGCACAATAGCTGAGAATACCTCTGAATCAGACTAGTGAGTATCGGGAGGTGCTGCCACCCATGCTAAATGCCATTGCAGAGAAAACCACAGCCACCTGCCTAGGGAGATGGGAAAAGGCCAGGCTAACAGCCGTCTGCTCCTGAGGCAGGGCGTGCATGCGAATGTGTGGTAACTGCGTGACTTGCTCGTTGAGTGGACAGGGGCCAAACAGGATGAGCATTCTGCCTCAGGAGTTATCATTTGACAGGTACTATATTGGTCATGAGTAAATAAAGGAGGAGTCCTGTAAGGGTTGGATTATAAACTGCTTTTATGGCAGCTGTGAGCTCTTCTTACTCCCTTCCTCCACCTGTTATCCTCACTGCCCACCCCCTTTTTTAAAAAACAGGTGATTTCCCAGCTTCCAGGATGCCATAGAAATGTTTTTCGTTACTTGATGGCATTCCTTCGAGAACTGTTAAAATTCACTGAGCACAACAACGTCAGCGCCAACATGATCGGTAAGAGCACTTCCTAAGAACGGCCACACGGGGGCGTTGGTCAGGACGGTCCGTGTACAGTGCACACGTGTATTCCCTCCCTAGTGTCCAGGCCTGCGGCAGTCACTTCCTCCCACTGCCCTCATCCCCTGGCCCCCCTAGCCCCCATCCCTGAGGCTTCACTTAGGTTGTGTCTGACCAAGGGTTTTCCCCTTTTCTTTGTCTCGCCCTCTAGCTACTCTCTTCACTAGTCTCCTCCTAAGGCCTCCACCCAACCTTATGGCAAGACAGACTCCAAGTGACCGCCAGCGTGCTACCCAGTTCCTTCTGAGTTTTCTGCTTGGGAGTGATGAAGACTAATAATAAGCCTTTTCCTCTTACTACTCTACAAGATTCTAGAGGCGGAAGATCTTGGGCACCAAGTATTTCAGAATGATTTGAAAAGATATGCCACAGGAAGGGTCTGTTGCAGAATTTTGAGGCTGTTGGCATGAAAAAGTTCTGTTTCTAGTGCGAAAGGAAGCGAGTTTCCTAATCCCTCCCTTACCTACACAGCAAGATACTTTTAGACTTATATTGCCAAGCCAAAGTTACCATATTTTGGTGTTTTTCTGTTCTCTCTTTGTAAGGCAAAGAAATCTGTATTTACACTCCTTTACCCGGGGATGTGTTTGTTGCCCTCCTGCCCAGCTGTCATGATTGTCCTTAGCACCCGAGGCCTAAACTCTGAGATGTTCCCGTTCTAGGCCTACAAGCACTACTTGCTGTAGCTCAGACTTGTATGTAGTCCTTCGTCTAAAGCACTTTGGCCCCACCCCCTCCCCGTATCACCCTCTTTGCTCTCTACTCTGCTAATACTATCATGTCAAAAGAAGTCTGGGTGAAGCTAGTGACTGCTTGGGTGTCTCCAAAAGTGAGTTAACCATCTCCATGTGGTTGTTACATGCATTTGTGCATCTCTACTACAATGGCATCTGTACATTTCTCTAACATTGGCCTATTATGGATCTGCAATGGGTGGAACCATATTCTCTTGTCTCAGACCACACTTAGTAGCAGAATGTTAGGGACTGTTAGAGATGACATCTCATTGATGTGAGAGAATCACAGTCAGAGTGGAAGCACTTTGAGTGTTCAAGAGTGAGAATATTCATGCTCAACAGGTCCTGCTTCCTACCATCCATTTTGGTTCTTACTCAAAGTTTACATGCGAACCAATCCTGGGTGTCTGTGGGGCCCATCCCCCACTTAGAAATCCACCTCCAGAGCAACACTTGTACCACAGTCAAAAAGGGAGGTTGCACCTCAAGTGGGCCTCTCTGTAGAAACTGCTCCTTCCCCCAGCAGGGGCATTGAGGGTAACCCTTAGAACCCCCCTCTCCAGTCTTCTGAAGTACCAGGGGCAGATGTCACCCACTCCCTCATCAGGACTGACTCTGGGCTCTACAACCAGCTGCCCTTAGCTCCCAGTCACCTTCTCCAGTGCTGTGTAAAAGAGACTGTGCAGTAGGATGAACCAAGCACCTTCTCTCCCACCCAAGACAACCTTCTGAGCTTGTCATTTACTCAAGCTCCTGCGGGGCAGCCCTTTTTTAAGAAAATTAATCTGTGTTGGTTGGCAAACCAGCCACCAGCCACTGACTGCAAAACTGCCTGATGCAGTTAGCTTCCTCCTGGTTTTCTTTCATTAAAACCACCCTGAGTTGACTCATTGTCACATGTTCACATGAACTCCCAGGAGCCTCATGTATAGGCTCTGTGTGTGGTCTTGGGCATTGACTCTTCTAGAGCATCAAAGGAGAGAGCTGTGGAAGCACCGCCATGAGTGGTTCTCCAATTCCCCCATCTCTTATGCATTGAGTCCTTTGGGGGAAGAAAAGGTATGTATCCTGTGATATTCTGGCTAAAGCCTTTCCTGATTGGGAATTACAGAAGTAGGAGTCAAGTTATTGGTTGCCAAATAGCTGCAGATCTGTTAGGCCAGGGGCTGGGTGTTGAACTTAGTTAATGGCAGACTGAGCAGAAGAACAGTGTTGTCATCTCCACTAGTCCAGAAAGGGATCGCTGGAGAGGCAGATGATAGAAGCTGGAGCAAGGTCGTAACACAAAGGGAAATGCCTGTCCTAGACACATTTCCCAGTCTGCTGCCACCCGGGGCCTTCGGGTGGTCAGGGATGTGGTGAGTGGGGCTGTGTGTGCAGCATCCGGCTCACTCTTCAGAAGGCAGATGCACTCAGTTGATTTACTGCCTCAACCTTCCTTCCAGCTCTGGTCCTGGGATGTACACAGGGTTGAGGGTTTTAGACAATCTCTAGGGAGGGGGGACAAGAAATAGAGCAGACAGAAGAAATCTGTTTCCCTGCTGTGCCTACTCCAGCCCCACCCTCTAATTCCTGAGTGCCTCTCATGTACTATTTCCTAGCGCCTCTGAAGTAAGGAGTTTAGATCCGGCTGGTAGGGAAGGACTCTGAATCTATCGTTTTAGGGAAGAAGCAGTTCAACCCCACGTGGTGATGTTGCTATTAGTCTCCCTTTCACTGTTTCCTGATTCTTATTCTGTAATTGTTTGTTGTATTTTCCCCAAATGTCTTGGTCACTAGGCAAAGCTGCTAGTGGGATTCTGTATTTCATGTCATCTTTTTTATTATAATTTATTGCAATTTTTTTTTCTGAATAAATATATGTTGTGTGAAAAACCAAAGTGTGATCTTAGGAAGAACTGAGGAGGGAGGCTTATGTCACTGGGTCCCACTTGACTGCTGCAGTCCCCACCGCTATGCCTGGACTGTCATTTCCTGTCTTACAGAGAAATATCGTAAGAATTCTCAGTATATTTGCCCTTGGAGAGGAGAAGAAGCCACATATTTTCAGAGGTTAGTAAAGCAGTCACAGTGCTTTCAGAGGCCAGCCAAGGATTCTTGTTTTGACCCTGGGGATTCAGGCAACAAAATAACACTGTTAAGAGAAAAGATGTTGATTCTTAATATGCCCATAAATGTCACACTGGGTCAGATCCATGATCTCGCCAGCCCCAGGAATCTGACAAACTTCGCTGTCCACATTTTGGGAGAACCCAGTTGGCCTTGGCAACATAGCCTCAGTAGTGTAGACATACCTCCCAAAGAGCCCATTTTCACGTAATTCATTTTGCAACTTTTGAAAAATCAGTTTTGAACTTATATTACCTCTTGGGGTGACAAAGTCCATAAATTTAATTGGCTTTTTCTTTTTTGGCTCTAATTTGAACTCTGAGACTTTAAGAGGAGATCCCTAATTGGAGCATGGTGCTTATTCCCCTGCCACCGCCGATCTCTAGTATGGATTTGGGCATTCTGATTCCTTTCCCTTCAAGACTGAAGAGGCCTCTGCTGGAGGCTGCTTGTCAACCAGGGCCTCTTACAGTCCTCTTTGACTGTGAATTTGACCCTGGTGCATGTGCTGATTCAGTGTTGTCATGAACGGTTTTTCTAGCCCCACCCGAAGCCTTGGCAGAAGAAGGTGTTTCCTTTTGCGAGTGATTCCCCACAGTGGACGGAGACTGACGGCCAGCAGTTTGTACACAGCAGCGGGCGGTGTGGCAGAGCAGCCTCAGTGACTGCCTTCCCAGAGGTTAGAAACCGTATCCCTGGCTGCTGTTACAGAAGACCCGTGAGGGCTTTCCTGACCCCAGGGCAGGTTGAAGACCTGGCTCTTAGTGTAGCCTAATGATCTAAAGCTACATGCTGCCATGGCGAGATCACCATGAAATGTTAGGGAGAGAACCTTGGTGGTGATCTGATCCAATCTCCTTCTGATGGGCAAAGTCAGGCTCAGAGGGGACAATGAGTGACTTAATGTCCTTTAGATTAGTGACATGGCATATGGCATAGTGGGAAGAAAAGAGCTTCAGCTTTGGAGTTAGACCTGGTTCTTTTCTCTAATTTTTTTACAAAATTTTTCAAACATATAGAAAAGTTGAAAGAAGGGAACAGTGAACACCCTAGACCCCTAACCTGTGCTCACCAACTGTTAACATTTTGCCCGAATTGCTTTATCTTAGAGGGGGCGTGGTTTCAATCTGGGTTCTGCCACCGCCTCCTTACGCATGATCCTGGACTAGCTAACTTCTAGTTTCCTGGCCTATCAAATGGAGTGGTCATAGTACTGATCTTATATGACTTAACTACATCACTCTCATCACTTCCCTCTTAAAAACCCTCCAGTGACTTCCCAGTGCATTTAAGAAGAAAATCCAAACTTTCCCATGGCCCACCAGGCCTTGCATTATTAAATGAGAAAGAAAGGAAGTGCAAGCATGCTATCTGGCACATAGTGGGTGCTGGGTAGATGTTAACCAGTCCCCGCTCCCCCCAGCTCTGCACCATACGGTATATGACCCTGGCTCTGCCACACTGCCCTAGGCTTTCGGGACCTCACTTGATGTTGACAACCTTGTCAGCTCAGTAAATTCTGACCCCGTGCTCAGCCTGTCCCCCTTCCCCCACCACACACCATCGCGTCACCTTCCATACTTCCGTATTTCAGAGTTTGGCCACCCATCTTTTGGAGAGTGGGGGTGAAGTGTAAACTAAACAATGAATAATGAGCTGCCATCACCAGCATGGGACAGCTGGCTGCTGTGAGCCTTGAACCTCGGGAGCCCCACTTGCAGTTCTGCCCATCCCCCCCTCCCCATCAGCCTCCTTTTGCTCCTTCCTGCACCACTGTGCCCTGGACTCAGTGCCAGGTTTCTAGCCCTTCTTCCTCCGCCTGCCCCTTGGATAAAGCCCCCCTTTAGTTTCCACCTTTGCTGCTCCTCACCCAAGTTCATTCTTTCCCAACCAATGCTCCCTTCTCCCTCGCCTCTGTCCTGTGGAAGCTACTCCCATGCCCCGGTTCCCTGAGAGGAGACCAGGGCCTTGCCTGTTCCTCAGTCACACTTTGAAGCCATGGCCCTGTGCTGTTCAGTGAATGGTTCTCAACCTTGGCTACTCATTAGAATCATCTAGAGCATGTTTCTCAAAGTGTGCGCCCCAAACTAGTATCACCTGGAAATAGGTCTAAATCAGTGGTTCTCAACTCTGGCTGCATAACCTGGGGTACTTTAAACAATACCAATGCCTAGGCTCCACCTTGGACTGTTTGAATGCCTACCAGTCACCCTCCCCCGCCCCCTGCGACTGTACTCTGACACTGTACTTTCACTCCTCCCAATGAGCTAAGCTCTTTCCCACCTCAGGGCCTTTGCACATGCTGTTTTCTCTCCCCAGAAACCCCTTCCCTCACGCACTTCAGAATGCCTCAGCCTCCGTCTTTGCCATGCTTAATCCTGAGTCACAACCACCCCCATCTCCCGACCCATTCACTCTCTTTGCTCCCATTCCTGGGTGCCTGGCACAGCATGCTGGCTGGCTGGCTGCCCCTGGGCCTGCCATGTACCATTCATTCCACAGTCCTCCTCTTCATCTCTAGCTGACCCTTCATAGACCCGTACCTCAGGGACCAGGGAGGCAGGGAATTATAGTGGTTCTTCACACAGGCTCCACCAGCCAGACAGCCTGGGTTCAAATCCCAGCTCTGCTACATCTTAGATGTCTGACCTTGGGAAAAAGTTAATTGACTTCTCTGGACCTCAATTTCCAGATCTTAAAATGGAAGTAATGATAGTACCTTTCCTCATACAATTGTCAAGAGATGAAATGAGCTAATATGTTTAAAGGGCTTGGAACAGTGCCTGGTGCATAACTGCTAACTAAATGGCAGCTAGTACAATTATTCCAAAACCCTCTACTAGCCTCAAAAGCCAGACCCCTCTTCCGCTGCCCTTCAGCCCCCAGCAGGTGACTGCACCCTTTCGTTTGTGAAAATGTCTAAGCGGTCAGCCGAAGCAGCCCTCTCAAAGCCCTGCGCTGCATATAAAAATGTCTCCAGCTTCCCCTCATCCCTCCCCCTTCCCGCCTGTCTTGGAAGTGGTCCTCCTCCCCACCTCCTCCCACCCTCACTGGCCATACTTCTGTCACCATCACCCCTCCTTTTGCATCTTCTACATCAACTGTTCAAGTATTTGTTGAGTGTCTCCTGTGCACCAGATGCTGTTCAAGGTACTGAGGATATAGAATTAAACACAGTAAAGTGGCTGCTCTCTCAGTGCTTTCTCTAGGAGGGTGGGGCGGGATGGGGGTAGACAGACAAAAATAAACGGTGCACAAGATAACTGGAGATCATGATGAGAGCTCTGGAGAAAATAAAGCAGGGTGATGTGCCAGAGGGCACGGCAAGGGGACTTCCTCAGCGATGGTTGCTTTGAGGTGGTGATGTTTGAGCTGAGACCTAAATCTCAGGAAGACAAAAGATCCCATATCTTGATTTGAATGAAGATTACACAGTATATACACCCACCTGTCCCACAAAAAACCTAGCTGCACAAGATCTGGCAAAAAACCTTCCAAAAAAAAGAAACAGCAAATGGAAAGGCCCTAAGGCAGCAAAGGAGCTTGCCGAGTTCAGGGAACAGCCAGGCAAAACACAGTTTGTGGTAGGAGGCGTGATGGGCAAGAGGCAGGCAGGGACCTGATCACGTACAGAGCCAAGGGAAGGAGGCTGCCTTTTATTCGCTGTGCAGCAGAAAGGCATGACGGCTTTATTCGGGAGTCATATGATTTATGCTTCCTCTCCAAATCTTAGTAATAATAACAAATAACTATAGCTATCATTCATCCCAGGTGCTCTACGAATACACTTAACCTCAACTTTAGCCTTGAAAACCACCTTATAGGGTACCACGTTATCCCACTTTCACAGGTGGAAAAAAAACAGGCTCAGACAGACTACCTAACTTGGTACTTGGCTAGTGGCAGACCAGAATATGACCACAGACCAAAATTTGTGTTCTGAAACACAGCCACTGGGGCGTGACCATCAGGGAGTCCCCTCAGCACATCCTTTACTCTAAACCTGTTGGATTTTCCCCTCCTCCGGTAGTCATGATATATAGTGATCCATCTTGGTTTCCTCTGATAACCATAATGAGTGATGACTATGCTATCTGCAGGCCAGAGCTAAAACTCAGCAAGGCTGACGAGCCCCTCTAGGAATTAAGCCTGTTCTCAATCACGCAGGAGGTGGGGTGGGGTGGGGTGGGGGGGGATGGAACCCAGCCTGTGACTCAATAATTAGAGATATTAGATCATTTCATCATAATGGCGGGTTTTGGTGACTACGACTGAAGTATCCACATTATAATCACAATAATAGCCATTAAGTGCATAATATTCTCTGCCATTGCTGCACTCCGACAATGCAAAAATCCAGATACAGAAAAGTGGCCGCATCACTCGACAGTCTTCACTCTCTGATGAAGACTTACCGCAGGGTGTAGATGTGATGTGAGGACTAAGCTAAATCGCACGCCTCTACTAAAGGAGTGTGGCACAGGGGGATGCGATTTTAATGCCGCCAGCAAAGTTAGCGTGAAGTGTTCTTTGTTCGTCAGATTAACAGAATACAGGCTTGTGAAATTAAGGCATGAAAACAGACGCCATTGCGAATCTGGACAACACACAAAAGTAATTGCATAACAAGAGCAAGGGCTGGACGTCTTATTGCCCAAATATTACCGTGCTGTTACCAATGTGCTAAATCAGTGAGTTTCTTGGCCTAGGGCAGTGATCCTGCACTTGAGAACCACTTGAGAGCTTAAAAAACGCTGATGCCCAATCCCCACACCCTGAGAGAATCATTTAATTGGCCCAGGGTGGAGTCCTGGGCATGGGATTTTTAGAAACTCCCCGAGTCCCTTGGTGGACCGCCAGGATGGTGAAGCTCTGGGCCCAGGGCAAAGAGGCCCGAGGGACAAGTCAGACTGGCTTGGGCAACATACTCCACGAGGGGGCGCTCGGCTGCGTCCTTCGAAAAGTAAAAGGGTGGGATTGCATGTTGTTTAAGGTCCATCCTGTGTCCCACATGTTATCCTATTTTCAGAGGGGCCTTTGTAAAATGGATACTATTCGAATCGTTTTCAAAGGGTTTCTTTTCAATTTTCTAAAATCTACATTATCGGGAATTCCCTGGCCGTCCGGTGGTTGGGACTCTGAGCGTCCACATCAGGGGGCACGGGTTCCACCCCTCGTCCGGGAACTGAGATACCACAAGCTGTGCGGCGCGGCCCCAAAAAAAAAAAAAAAAAAAAAAAAACACACAATAATGAAATAAAAAATAAAATCTACAAGATCTTGGGATTTCAGGTTGAAAATGGTAGATTAAATAAATCCATTTATCTCCACCCCATCCAAAAGACCCCACTAAATGAGAGTAAAGGAATAAAAAGAAAAATGATAAATTCATATTGACAAAAGGGGGAGAGCAGGGCTTCCCTGGTTGCGCAGTGGTTAAGAATCCGCCTGCCAGGACTTCCCTGGCGGCACAGTGCTTGAGAGTCCACCTGCCGATGCAGGGGACGTGGGTTCGTGCCCTGGTCCGGGAAGATCCCACATGCCGCGGAGCAGCTAGGCCCGTGAGCCATGGCCGCTGAGCCTGCGCGTCCGGAGCCTGTGCTCCGCAACAGTGAGAGGCCCACGTACAGCAAAAAGAGAAAAAAGAAAAGAAAAGAATCCGCCTGACAATGCGGGGAACACAGGTTCCAGCCCTGGTCCAGGAAGATCCCACAGGCCCCGGAGCAACTAAGCCCGTGCGCCATAACTACTGAACTTGTGCTCTAGAGCCTGTGAGCCACAAATACTGAAGCCCGCGCGCGCCTACAGCCTATGCTCTGCACACAAAAAGAGAAGCCACTGCAATGAGAAGCTCGCGCGCCGCAACGAACTGTAGCCCCCGCTCACCGCAACTAGAGAAAGCCCACGCACAGCAACAAAGACCCAATTCAGCCAAAAATAGATAGATAGATAGATAGATACATCAATACATAAAATTTATTTAAAAAAAAAAAAACAGGACAGCAGCTAACAGCAGCCAGGTGGTGACCAGGTGATTTTAATGCTTCAGAACCCTGGAAAGGCTCAGGAATTCTGAGCTACCTCTGAAGGCTGAGGAAGAAATTGGTATCAGCGTGGTCAACTAGCTGAGTCGGCCACAGTTTAAAACAAAATGAAGAAAGAGCAGTAGAAGCGTATTATGAGATAGAGAAGCAAACAGATGAAACGGCTAAGGATGTAAAATGGTGGTTTCTGGGAAGTGGGAATTGGGATGGGGAAAAGCAGTTTGGGGTTTTGCTCTCCTGAAAGCCTTGCGTCATTTGACCTTTAAAATTAGGTATATACATCACTTAGATTTTTTTTTTCTAAAGCTGCTTTTGAAACGGGTATGGGGGGGAAAGGCATGCAAATACTGCAGATGGCAATATAAACTTGTACAAGCTTGCTGAATGGCAGCTGGGTAATACGGATCAAAAATTTTCATGTGTGGAGCATTCAGTCCAGCATTTCCACTCCTGGAATTTATTCTAAGGAAGTAATTGGACAACCACTGCTTTGATTATAAAATAGAAAAATTGGAAACTATCTACATGCCTTGATTAGAACAAGTGATGGCTCATCCACACAGTGCAATTCTATGCCGATGCTTTAAACGACGGATTTCATACCTACCAGATGGTCAAAAGTTGTGAAAGCCTGAGGGACTTCCCTGGTGGCGCAGTGCTTAAGAATCCACCTGCCAATGCAAGGGACACAGATTCGTGCCCTGGTCTGGGAAGATCCCACATGCCCGGGAGCAACTAAGCCTGTGCGCCACAACTACTGAGCCTGCGCTCTAGAGCCCGTGAGCCACCCGCGTGCACGAGAGCCCCAGCTCTGCAACAAGAGAAGCCACCAGAAGGAGAAGACCGCGCACCGCAACGAAGACCCAATGCAGCCAGAAATAGATAAATTTCTTTAAAAAAAATAAATTGTAAAAGCCTGAAAACAGCAGGATTTGCTCAGCATGTGAAAAACAACGTAATGTTGATATAGTGCTGGCGAGTGTACCCTGCTACAATGTCTTTGGACGAAAAAGTAAAAATTGGCATTAGAGAAATGAAAAGTGAAATACACACTTGGATCAATTTTTCTCATAGGGAGTCTAAAATGGCATGACTACTTAGGAAGAAAATCAGTGACTACTTAGTGAAATGGAAGATAAATCGAAGGCCATGTCCCACGTACCACTAGGTGGAACGTGCCAGAACATATATGTCATAGTGTTCGGAGGGCCTGAGGCTGCCCTCAAGCTGAACGTCTATCAACAGAAAACGGAAATACAGCAGTCCATGATGAGCCGAGAGGCACAGCGAACAGCAGCAGCCACAGACACGCGAGAACACCTGCGGGTTGCGGAAGACAACGGCAAACCGAAGAACGAATTCAGCCATCTACGTAAGCTGCCACGTGAAGAAAACGATCTTACACGGAGAATCAGACTCGAGAGTTTAAAAACCGCGAGAACCAGTCCTAACACCGCGAGAAGGGCACCTCCCAGAGCCTAGATGAAACCCGCGGCGGCTGCGGCTCCCGGGCGGCTCATGAGTCCCTTGCTTCCCAGGCGGTAGACCCACGCAGAAATACCTCTCTAAGGAAGCCAAAGGAAAGTAGAATGAACCCTGAACTTATGCACCGAGAGAGAAAAACAGGGCTGACGGGCTGGCCGAACAGCAAGCTTTCCTCTTGGGTCTATTCTTTTCACACACATCAGCCTTGCTTATTTCCGCAAGGCCTCCAAAAATTACACACGCCGTCTATGCTGTAATCCTCAGCATGCGATTCTTCCAGAAAACCCAGAAGATTCACACATGCTGTGGAAAAGAGTGAGAGAGCCTATGCTGGGTGGTCTCTGGAGACAATGCCCAGGAGATTGATCCCCCTTGTACAGTGAGGGTGAACGTAAGCTCGGGTCAAGAGCTTGCAACACTTCTTTCTGTTTAAGTGACTGAAGTCTCATTCTTTGAAATAATAGCTTTATAGGAAAACTATGGCTTTCCCTTGAACATATATCGCATTTCATTCTGGTTATGCAAATGAACGCTGAGTCCCCGCCCCCAAGATTCACGCCCAACGTGGGCCGAAGCCCGCTTCCAGTGGGCGTCTACCCGGGACCGTGACTGCATGTCTTCCGCTCCTCGAGGCTCTGAGGGTGATTTCTTTGGGGTAAAGATTTTTGTTGACTGCTTAAGAAAACGTCAGAGCTCTGCATTTGACACGAGACACGGTTCACCACAGGATATCAAATGAAAGGTAAAAGACAACTACGAAACTCTAGTTAATATTAGACTTTTTCTTCCAAAAAGAGATGTCTGTGTGTGCGTTGGGCATGTATATGCACAGGAGAGTGCTTACACCAAAACTATGCTTACACTAAAATATTACTGGCCGTTATGCCTTTTGTTAACTATTTTTGTCTATGTTTTCGGAAATTTCTGTGCTTGACGTATGGAGACAAAATAAGGAAATCAACAAAAAGATTTCATAATAAGCAAAGATAAAGGAATTACAGGGAAAGAATAATAAGCATAGTAGAAATAAAGACAAAGAATCAAGGAAGCCAAAATGAGTTTTAAACCATTTTTTTTGGACTAGAGTTGATGTACAATGTTGTGTTAGTTTCAGGGGTACAGCAAAGTGAGCCAGTTATACATACATATATATATATCTCCACTCTTTTTTAGATTCTTTTCCCATATAGGCCATGACAGAGTATGGAGTAGAGGGCCCTGTGCTATACATTAGGTCTTTATTAGTTACCTGTTTTATATATAGTAGTGTGTATATGTCCATTGCAATCTGCCAATTCATCCCCCGCAAATGGTTTATTTATTTATTTATTTTGAAGATTTCATCAAGGAAAAGAAGAAGGCATGAATAACACTAGGAATGAGATATGGGATATAAACAAAGAGGCAAAAGGGCGGCCCGCCAGGCTGGCTCCATATCCAGTATCATTTCTCTCCTTCCTCCCTACTGAGTGTCTGCATTATAAGGGGCAGCAACGTGAGATCACAGGTCAAAACTTCCTTACAAGTATTGGAAGATACAGTCGAGACCATCTTCTAGAAAACAGAGCCAAACAGGAGGTAGAAAAATGGGAGCGCAAAGACAAAAACTAGGGGTCCGTTCCAGGATGTACTACATCTAACTAAAGGAAGTCCAACAAGCGAAAACAAAATGGAACGGAGAAAATTAAGAAAGAATTAGGGTGCAAAATAGAGAGCTAGTGGGAAGCAGCCGCATAGCATGCCCCAGCTTGAGTGGGGGTGAATGTGGGTATGCTTCTTAAAATTTCTCTCTCTTCTAGCTACATCCCAAGATTTCAAGTCAGCTGCATTACCTGCCGGTAGCTCAGATTGAACCTGACATTGACCCTGCCCAACTTCCCCTGCCATCCTGCCATCTTCCATCACTCAGGCTTGAATCCTTGGTTATTTTTGGCACCTGCCCTACTTCTAATCAGTCACCAGTGGTAAACAACAAATATTAATCAACCACCTGCTAAGTGTACGCCAGTATGCAAGGTTCGGAAGGAAACCAAAATGAGTAAGACTGGTCATCATAAGATAAGACATATGTAATATTGTTTTGAAAAGAAGGAGAGAGGGAGAAAGGAAAGAGGGAAGGAGGAGAGGGCAGGGGAAGGGAGAAAAGGTGTCATGGGACATCCACGGAAGAGAGGCCAAGATCAAGTCGTTCACCGTCCCCTCCATCCGGCCCCTCCTTGCCACTGAATTCAAACCCTCGTTGCCTGAGTCCTGGGGTAGCCCTCCGAATCCCTTTCTAACTACCTTCTCAGCTGCCAGCTCCTCTCCCTTTCAGCCTAGCCTACACACATCACTGCCAGACTTACCTTCCCAATGCACTGCTTTGATGTCATTCCCCTAATCAAAACCACTCCAGGCCCCTCACCCCCGCTTACCACAGAAGTACCAATTCAGCCTGGCATTAAAGCTCTCGGTCTCTTCCGCCCACCTCTCCCCAAGAATGTCCCTCTCTTGACCTTCTCATGCCTGTGCCAGCCACCTGGTCCAGCTCCTACTACTACACCTGCCCAAACCCTATCACACCCAAATGTCACCTCCTCCTGGTAGCCTTTCCCCACGACTCATGCCTCCCCTGAACACTTAGAACCTTCCCTTGGTACCACTATTTTTAAAACACCACACAACAAAGGGTGTTGTTGCCACTAGAAGCTTTTGCGTTTCCCCACAATGCCTCACAGACACCAAGTGCTCAACGATATTTGGTTAACAGATATTGTCCCTCAAAGCACTTAAAGACACAAGTCTGTATACAATGGGTGTTCCCGAAATGTGTATACATTTAATTATTCATACTGAGCTCTATTACCTTTGGAGGAGTTCACGTGTATGTATGTACCTAGTAAATTATATTAATTTAGTCCAAGAAGATAATAGCTTTCAGCAGCTATACAGTACTATTTTTTATTGCTTTGTAGGCAACAAAATCAGCCTTGCTGAATTTGCTTCCTAAAAGTGAATCTGAAAGTTACTCAAAAATTTAAAAATAGACCTACCATATGATCCAGCAATCCCATTTCTGGGAATAGACCCAAAAGAATTGAAAACGAGGAGTTAAAGGGATAGTTGCACCCCCATTATTCACAAGAGCCAAAACACAGAAGCAACCCAAGGATGCACTGGCAGATGAATGAAGAAAAAAGATGTGGTATATACATGCAGTGGAATATTATTCAGCCTTTAAAAGGAAGGAAATTCTGACACATGGTACAATATGAATTAAGCTTGAGGAAGTAAGCCGGTATCAAAAAGACAAACCTGCATAATTATACTTACATGAGGCACCTAGAGTAGTCAGATTTATAGACACGGAAAGTACAATGGTAGCGGCCAGGGGCTGAGGGGAGGGAGAAATGGGAAGTTGTTTAATGAGGACGGAGTTTCAGTTTTGCAGGATGAATACATTTTGGGGATCTGTTGCACACTACTGGACCGTATACTTAAAAATTAACCATTCAAAAGGGCAGGAAAAAAATTAACCAACAGTGATAAATTTTCTGTTAGGTTTTTTTACCACAATGTAAACATTTTTTAATTAAAAAAAAGTGATTCTCAGGACTTCCCTGGTGGTCCAGTGGTTAAGACTCCACGCTTCCACTGCAGGGGGCACGGGTTCCATCCCTGGTTGGGGAATTAAGACCCCACATGCCACGCGGCACAGCCAAAAACAAATGAAAAAGTGATTCTCAAAAGGCAAATTTGACCACACCACCACCCTTCTGTTTAAAACTTTTAGTGGCTCTCTGGAATTCTTCCTGGGACCTACAAGGCCCAGTGGGTCTGAGTGTCACTGACTCTAGCCCCCTCCCACGTCCTGCCGCCCCATTCTCTTGGCTTCAGTCACATGGGACTTCTGTCCTTGACTTCTCTCTGCCCGCTCTCACGCCAAAGCCAACTCCTCCTGCGCTAAGCTCTCCTGACACCCTTTCCTCTCCCTCAGAGCACTCATCCCAGTTTGTAATTATACATTCATTATTTGATCAAGGTCGCTCTCTCCCACCAAGTCAGGAACTCTGTGGAGGCAGAGACCACGTTCTTTTTTTAACTCTCCTTGCTATGGTGTCTCTAGTACATAGGCTACTGCCTGGCACCCAGTAGCGTATGTCATTTATAACTCCAGTGTTGGCAAAGGCGAGGGAAAACAAGCATGTCTGCTGCTTGTCAAATGGTAAATGAGCATCACCTTGCTAGGGGCAATATGGCAATGTGTATCAAGAGCCTGGAAGCATTCATAGTAGTAATTCCGATTTTTGGAAACGATCCTAGAGGAGCACAGAGGCGGAAGTCCACAGAGGTTCATCCCAGCATCATCCATTAGGGCAAAAAACTGGAAACAAGCTACATAGCCTTCCAAACTGGAAGGTAGGTCAACACATTGCAGATTTTTATGGATAAAATACTATGCAGCCTTTACAAATAATGTTGCAGAGGAATGGTGACATGGAAACATGCAAAGATGTAACATTGAGTGGAAAACGAGATATAAGCAGGTATGTACCGAATGTCCTAATTTTAAAAATAATCATATTTAAAGATAATACATAAAGGTAAGACATGTAATGTACAGCATGATGACTATAGCTAGCAATACTGTATTGTATATTTGAAAGTTGCTAAGAGACTAGGTCTTACAAGTTCTTATCACACACACACAAAAATGCAACTCTGTACGGCAATGGACTTTTTTTTTTTTTTAGGCCGTGGCTTGTGGGATCTTAGTTCCCCAACCAGGGGTCGAATCCGGGCCCCCTGCAGTGGAAGTGCAGAATCTCAACCACTGGACCGCCAGGGAAGTCTCGTGTGCAGCAATGGATGTTAACTTGACTTATTGTGGTGATCATTTCACAATATATACAAACCTCGAATCATTATGTTGTACACCTGAAACTAATACTGTCATATGTTAATTGTATCTCAATAAAAAATAAATTTTAAAAAGGTAACACACAGGCACAAAAATGGTAGACAGCAGTCACCCCTAGGCGGTATCACTGCAGGCAGCAGACCCTCCAGGAAGTCTATAAAGGAAGCTTTAGAAGCCATTGAAAGAAAGGCCAGGGACTTTCTCTAGAACTGCAAGCTGCTCTGCACAGCAAGCAGAGTTTTTCCTTAAACTGCATATGTATTTGCAGTGAGTTTTGGGGTGCTGATGGAGATTACGGTAAAGCCCCCCCAAGTCACCCTCTGGTGCCAACCTAAATGCTTTTTTTTTTACTTTTGTACTTGTTTGGTACATGTAAATGTTTTATAATGAGCATGCATTACTTTTCATATCAGAGAAAGATTAAAGAAAACATTATTTCATAAAAGAAAGACACGTCTGTATGTCGGATGAATGGACACAGTGTCCTGTTCAGGCACACTGTAGGCGGCTGGAGAGGGCCTCACTGCTCCCTCGCATCCCAGGTCTGCTCTGTCCTTCGAATCTGCAGCCTTCTCTCCTCTGGCTTCTGGCACTTCAGACCAGAACACCACCAGGCAGCCGTCGGGCTCCCTGGCCGGCCAGGGTCCCATCTTGACTGTGGGCCTCGGGGCTCCACGAGACATGTCGCTCTAAGCCATGTCCACGCCCAAAGACACTTGCAAGGACCATTCAGCGATCCAGGGCCACTCCTCTACCTCTAACGGTGACCCTGGCTCCAAAGAGCAAGGATCATTTACCGATTGTAGCTGTGGCCAGTAGATGGCAGAGAATGACTGTTCACAGTTGTAAAACAGGTATTTAAAGCTACAGTGACTTTTCTCGTTTCCTGATCATTTCTTTGTATTTTGAGGAGTTTGATTGACTATTCTTATAATCTCTTACTTATGGCATGAAAAATCAACAAAAACATCTTATTTCTTTTTTCTCTTTTTTGGCTGCATTGGGTCTTCATTGCTGCATGCAAGATTTCATTGCGGTGGCCTCGCCTATTGGAGAGCACGGGCTCTAGAGCACATGGGCTTCAGTAGTTGTGGCACGTCGGATCAGTAGTTGTGGCTCGCGGGCTCTAGAGCTCAGACTCAGTAGTTGTGGCTCACGGGCTTAGTTGCTCCACGGCATGCAGGATCTTCCCAGATCAGGGCTCGAACCTGTGTCCCCTGTATTGGCAGGCGGATTCTTAACCACTGCACCACCAGGGAAGTCCAAAACATCTTTTCAAGACTGGATTGTAATCATCTAAAGTCCATGAAGGTGTCAGCCCTCCCTCTGGCTGAAAATCAGGTGGAATTAAATAGCATTTTCCCTCTCTTGCCTCCTTCCCCGTCCCTCCTCCCAGTTGTTTAGAAATTTTAATTGAGAGTGGGGAGATATTTTTTTTTTATACAGCAGGTTCTTATTAGTCATCCATTTTATACACATCAGTGTATACATGTCAATCCCAATCCCCCAATTCATCCCACCACCAACCCCATCCCCCACTGCTTTCCCCCCTTGGAGTCCATACATTTGTTCTCTGCATCTGTGTCTCTCTTTCTGCCCTGCAAACCGGTTCATCTGTACCATTTTTCTAGGTTTCACATATATGCATTAATATACGATATTTGTTTTTCTCTTTCTGACTTACTTCACTCTGTATGACAGTCTCTAGATCCATCCACATTTCTACGAATGACCCAATTTCTTTCCTTTTTATGGCTGAGTAATATTCCATCATATGTATGTACCACAGCTTCTTTATCCATTCATCTGTCGATGGGCATTTAGGTTGCTTCCATGACCTGGCTATTGTAAATAGCACAGCAATGAACATTGGAGTGCATGTGTCTTTTTAAATTATGGTTTTCTCTGGGTATATGCCCAGGAGTGGGATTGCTGGGTCATATGGTAGTTCTATTTTTAGTTTTTTAAGGAACCTCCATACTGTTCTCCATAGTGGCTGGATCAATTTACATTCCCACCAACAGTGCAGGAGGGTTCCCTTTTCTCCACACTGTTTCCAGCATTTGTTGTTTGTAGATTTTCTGATGATGCCCATTCTAACTGGTGTGAGGTGATACCTCATTCTAGTTTTGATTTGCATTTCTCTAATAATTAGTGATGTTGAGCAGCTTTTCATGTGCTTCTTGGCCATCTGTATGTCCTCTTTGGAGAAATGTCTATTTAGGTCTTCTGCCCATTTTTTGATTGGGTTGTTTCTTTTTCTGTTATTGAGCTGCATGAGCTGTTCATATATTTTAGAGATTAATTATTTGTCTGTTGATTCCTTTGCAAATATTTTTTCCCATTCTGAGGGTTGTCTTTTCGTCTTGTTTTTAGTTTCCTTTGCTTTGCAAAAGCTTTTAAGTTTCATTAGGTCCCACTTGTTTTTACTTCCATTACTCTAGGGGGTGGATCAAAAACGATCTTGCTGTGATTTATATCAAAGAATGTTCTTCCTCTGTTTTCCTCTAAGAGTTTTATAGTGTCCGGACTTACATTTAGGTCTCTAATCCATTTTTAGTTTATTTTTGTGTATGGTGTTAGGGAGTGTTCTACTTTCATTCTTTTACATATAGCTGTCCAGTTTTCCCAGCACCACTTATTGAAGAGACTGTCTTTTCTCCATTGTATACCCTTGCCTCCTTTGTCATAGATTAGTTGACCACAGGTGCGTGGGTTTATCTCTGGGCTTTCTATCCTGTTCCATTGATCTGTATTTCTGTTTTTGTGCCAGTACCATATTGTCTTGATTACTGTATCTTTGTAGTATAGTCTGAAGTCAGGGAGTCTGATTCCTCCAGCTCCGTTTTTTTCCCTCAAGAGTGCTTTGGCTATTCGGGGTCTTCTGTGTCTCCATACAAATTTTAAGATTTTTTGTTCTAGTTCTGTAAAAAATGCCACTGGTAATTTGATAGGGATTACATTGAATTTGTAGATTGCTTTGGGTAATATAGTCATTTTCACAATATTGATTCTTCCAGTCCAAGAACATGGTATATCTCTCCATCTGTTGGCATCATCTTTAATTTCTTTAAACAGTGTCTTATAGTTTTCTGCATACAGATCTTTTGTCTCCCTAGGTAGGTTTACTTCTAGGTATTTTATTCTTTTTGCTGCAGTGGTAAATGGGAGTGTTTAATTTCTCTGTCTCCCTAGGTAGGTTTACTTCTAGGTATTTTATTCTTTTTGCTGCAGTGGTAAATGGGAGTGTTTCCTTAATTTCTCTTTCAGATTTTTCATCATTAGTGTATAGGAATGCAAGAGATTTCTGCACATTAATTTTGTATCCTGCAACTTTACCAAATTCATTGATTAGCTTTCTGGTGGCATCTCTAGGATTCTCTGTGTATAGTATCATGTCATCTGCAAACAGTGACAGTTTTACTTCTTCTTTTCCAATTTGTATTCCTTTTATTTCTTTTTCTTCTCTGATTGCTGTGGCTAGGACTTCCAAAACTATGTTGAATAACAGTGCCAAGAGTGGACATCCTTGTCTTGTTCCTGATCTTAGAGGAAATGCTTTCAGTTTTTCACCATTGAGAATGATGTTTGCTGTGGGTTTGTCATATATGGCTTTTATTATGTTGAGGTAGGTTCCCTCTATGCCCACTTTCTGGAGAGTTTTTTTCATAAATGGGTGTTGAATTTTGTTAAAAGCTTTTTCTGCATCTATTGAGATGATCATATGGTTTTTATTCTTCAGTTTGTTAATATGGTGTATCACATTGATTGATTTGCGTATATTGAAGAATCCTTGCATCCCTGGGATAAATCCCATTTGATCATGGTGTATGATCCTTTTAATGTGTTGTTGGATTCTGTTTGCTGGTATTTTGTTGAGGATTTTTGCATCTATATTCAGCGGTGATATTGGTCTATAATTTTCTTTTTTGTAGGATCTTTGTCTGGTTTCGGTATCAGGGTGATGGTGGCCTCGTAGAATGAGTTTGGGAGTGTTCCTTCCTCTGCAATTTTTTGTAAGAGTTTGAGAAGGATAGGTGTTAGCTCTTCTCTAAATGTTTGATAGAATTCACCTGTGAAGCCATCTGGTCCTGGACTTTTGTTTGTTGGAAGATTTTTAATCACAGTTTCAATTTCATTACTTGTGATTGGTCTGTTCATATTTTCTGTTTCTTCCTGGTTCAGTCTTGGAAAGTTATACCTTTCTAAGAATTTGTCCATTTCTTCCAGGTTGTCCATTTTATTGGCATAGAGTTGCTTGTAGTAGTCTCTTAGGATGCTTTGTATTTCTGCGGTGGCTGTTTTAACTTCTCCTTTTTCATTTCTAATTTTATTGATTTGAGTCCTCTCCCTCTTTTTCTTGATGAGCCTGCCTAATGGTTTATCAATTGTGTTTATCTTCTCAAAGAACCAGCTTTTAGTTTTATTGATCTTTGCTATTGTTTTCTTTGTTTCTATTTCATTTATTTCTGCTCTGATCTTTATGATTTCTTCTGCTAACTTTCAGTTTTGTTTGATCTTCTTTCTCTAGTTCCTTTAGGTGTAAGGTTAGATTGTTTATTTGAGATGTTTGTTGTTTCTTGAGGTAGCCTTGTATAGCTATAACCTTCCCTCTTAGAACTTCTTTTGCTGCATCCCATAGGTTTTGGATCATCGTGTTTTCATTGTCACTTGTCTCTAGGTATTTTTTTGATTTCTTCAGTGATCTCTTGGTTATTTAGTAACGTATTCTGTAGCCTCCATGTGTTTGTGTTTTGTGCATTTTTTTCCCCGTAAGTGATTTCTAATCTCATAGCGTTGTGGTCAGAAAAGACGCTTGATATGATTTCAATTTTCTTAAATTTACTGAGGCTTGATTTGTGACCCAAGATGTGATCTATCCTGGAGAATGTTCCATGTGCACTTGAGAAGAAAGTGTAATCTGCTATTTTTGGATGGAATGTCCTATAAATATCAATTAAATCTATCTGGTCTATTGTGTCATTTAAAGCTTGTGTTTCCTCGTTAATTTTCTGTTTGGATGATCTGTTCATTGGTGTAAGTGAGGTGTTAAGGTCTCAAGAGTGGGGAGGTAAATTGGTCCCTGCAAGCTGAGGAGTTAGATCTTATCTGCAGAGGGGTCAGCTGGGAAGGAGGGATGGATGTGGTGAGGCAGCCAGAGGAGTGGGATGCAGAGACATGAATGGGGAGGAACAGGATGATCTCTGGCCAGAAAATTGGAAAGGAAGTGGAAAGAAAGGAGACCAAAAGGCTGGTTTTCAGTTGAATTGTGCGCCTCCCCCCAACAAATTCATATTTTAGAGTCCTAATCCCAGGTACCTGTGAATGTGACCTTATTTGGAAATAGGGTCATTGCAGATGTAATTAGGTAAGATGAGGTCACACTGGAGTAGGGTGGGCCTTCCTCCCACATAACAATGTCCTTACAAAAGGGAGAAATTTGGACACAGAGACACACACACAGGGAGAACGCCATGTGAAAATGAAGGTGGAGATCCAGGTGATGCATCGACAAGCCCCGGAATGCCAAAGATGGCCAGCAGATGACCGGAAGCTGGGGGAGAGCCTGGAAAAAATGCTCCCTCACAGCCTCGGCAGGAACCAACCCTGCTGGAGCCTTGATCTCAGACTTCCAGCCTTCAGGACTGTGCGACAATTAACCACCCAGTCTGGGGTCCTTTGTTAGGGCAGCCCTAGCAAACTAGGCTCTTTCGAGCAAGGGTCTTGGAGGCAAATGAGATGCTGGCAGAAATGGACAGAATTCGTAATCCCCCCCCCCCCCCCGCAACTAGATGACGTGATACAAAGGAGTTGCAGCTGAAGGATGGAAACCTTTCTGCTTTACCAATCTGTCCCCCTGCCCCAGACAGCCACACTTCTTGAAAGAGTCCTCTTCGCCCTCTGTGCCCACTTTCTCACCTTCACTCACCCCTCCCCGCTTCCTGGCCCCTCCCTCTGACACTGCTCTCACCAAGGTCACCAGCAACCTCTGTGTCGCCAAAGCCAAAGGTCATTTCTCAGCCCTCACCTTCTTCCACCTCTCAGCAGCATTCCTCCCCTTCGCCTGGAATACTCCCTTCCAACTCACCCACCGCTCGGCCTCAGGCTCCATTGCAGGTTCGGCATCCTCCCTGCCCCACTGATAAATGACAGCACATCCTTACTCTCTAGCCTCGCTCTGCAAACCCCACTCACTCCTCCATCTGCCACCTACGAGCTAGTGAATCCCCAGACTCTCTGAAGCAGTGTTGTTCCCCGCCACCTTCTACTTCTATTTACAGTGGTGTCACAGTCCATTTAGGTCTATATTCTACAGTCAATTTTAGGCAAAAATTGAATATACCCAGAAAAATACCCCCAAAGTGAAATAATGTTCCCAGAAAGCATGGCATGCTCATGCGTGTGTACGTACACACATGCGCACGCACATCCGCACACACACACACCATGTACAATGGCATCTTTAAATGCACAGCCCAACCTCAGCCCAGGGAAATGGTCCTACCATGACAGGCATGGGAGAACTGAGACCCGCTGAAGAAACAGCAGACCCACCAAACCCACCTCTTCGTCTCACATGCATTCCAGAACACGTTTGCTTGGCCGAAGGGGAGATAGAATCACTAGAATACTTTCCATTGTCATTTTGTCTCTTCTTTAGCAGCATGAGCAGAGTTGAATTTAGGTATATGAATTCTTGTAGGAAACTACCTGCTGGATACGTCCACTGGGATGTCCCACAGCCGTCTTAAAATCAATACACCCCAAACCGAACTCGTCATACCACATAAACCTCCTCTTCCTGTGCCTTCCATGAATGGCAGCACCGTCCCACCCTGGCAATCCTCACGTCCCTTCTCTCCTTAGACAGGCGGGGTGAGGGGTGGCCCAGGGTTGGCTAGTGGTGTGCTTAGCATCAGCCAGTGAGCTAACACAAGCAGTCTGGCGCAGTCAAGGGGCAGTTACCTATGTGCAATGGTCCTGGTTGAGATTTTTTTTTTAACATCTTTATTGGAGTATAATTTCTTTACAATGATGTGTTAGTTTCTGCTGTATAACAAAGTGAATCAGCTATATGAGTACATATATCCCCATACCTGGTTGAGATTTAGACTTAATCCAGCCACAGTCTAGGAGACCCAGAATGCCAAGATGGCTTGCTCTGTGAGGATGGGCACAGGACATACCGTTGAGGGACCCAAGCCAGATGCCCTGCCCACCTACCCAGCTACACAGGCCCATTTAAGATGTCCACGAAGACCCTCGGTGACCCTATATTTCATAGGGCACTCTCCTGTGTGACTGGTTCATAATTCACCTCTGGAGAAGTCTTATAGAATTATGTCTCATTTGAGCTGAAGGGTTGGCAAACTACATAGCCCAAGGACCAAATCCAGCCCATCATCTGTTTTTGCAAATAAAGTTCTATTGGAACACAGTTATGCTCACTTCTTTACGTGGTGTCTATGGCTGCTTTGTGGCTGCCAACAGAGACCATATGGCCCACAAAGTCTAAAATATGTAAATCTGACCCTTTACAGAAAAAATTTGCTGACCCGTGCTCTAGACTGTGGTGATCTGAGCCCACCACCTCTGGAGGCTGGGGCCCGTTAGCAAAGCACCCACAAACCTGGAGGTTGGCCCTGATGGTAAGTACATATCACATGGCGTTTAACTTGCAGGAATTAACATATAAGTGCTCAGACCAGAAAGAGAGATAAAAATCACTGTTTTGTGCAGCGATTTCACCCCCTACCACTCAATGAGCACATAGCTCAGATAAGCGTGACATACATGGGAGTTATGAGTCTGCTATTCCCTCAATCTCAGTGCCCACGTGCTTCCCCCTGCATGAGCATCTCCCTCATGTTGAGCGCGATTCTAGTGTTTAGGCTTTGATAAGCCATGTTGGGGCAACATACAACTGGATCCATACTTCACACCTAAACCCAGACAAATGCTTCTCATCAGAGACTGAGAAATTCTTCCCCTGCCTGAGGGGGTCATTGGCCGGGTGGTCAGGTCAGAGACACGAATGGTGACTGATGCCTTCTGAAACCCAGTGACGGCAAGGAATTCACATTGATGGAGCTGGTCTGCAGCAGGTGGACCCTTTGCCTGAAGAGAAGGTGGCCACCTTGGGCCTCCCACATTCATATCTCTCAGTGCCGACCAGGAAGTGGGACTAAAGCAACTGTCTAGGATGGAGTAGGCTGGTGGCTGACATAAGGTGAAGCCTCCGGAGCATATCTTGATGTCACAGGCAGACCACAGCCCCTCAGCCCCGGAGGTCAGGCAAACTGTTGTTCATTATTTACTGGAAGATAACTGGGATGCTGCACAACTCAATGACCATGACCATGGTCTCCCCCCACAACCCGCCCCGATCCACAGAACCTCCAGAGATCCTCATTCTGAGAGATTCACAGCCCATGGAAAAGATGGGACGATTCCTGTTTCATTTTTCAAGTGGACAACTGGAGGACCCAGCGAGGAAGGGAAAGGGAGAGACCTTGAGGCACTTTAAACCCGAGCTGGTGTCTAGATCCTTGCAGAGACTCAATCTCAGACTCTGAGAAGTATTCACCTTAATAAAAACAACAAAACATGTACTAACTCATGTAGCTTTGAGGTGAATATTATTGTTATTCCCATTTTACACATGAGGCACATGATAAGTTGCATGTTTCTCCAAAGTCCTGGGCCCTGGAAAATGGAGACCAGGGCCCCCAGAGGCCACGGTAGAGGCTGATGGCCCAAACCTGCTAGAAAGCAGAGGGCATGCCATTCCTGGGGGTTAGTTCACCATCTCCAGCCAGATAGCGCTGGGTCCGTGGTTACTTCCCCCTCCGCGCCACAGCCTGGGGTGTTCCCAGGCCCCCAGGCAAGTGCCTGGAGACAGAGGGCAAGGGAGGAGCCGCATTTCTGGAGCCAGGCTCCTCAGAAGACGTTTTCAATTCCTCCATACCAGCCTTGCATTCCAGCCCGCGAGGTCATCTGAGGCCCCATGTCTCTCACCTCCTCTGCTTGGGGCCCAGAACCTTGGCTCTAGACACATGCTCACAGGCTCTGGTGTGGAAGAGAGAGTGGGTGGGACGTTTGCTAGTTTCTTTCTGACTGGCTGTGACCCCAGAGAGGGCAGTGGTGTGCTGGAGAGCTGGGCAGCCACCCTCTATGGCAGCCAGGCCCACTGTCCGGCTGGCAGCATGTGCACCGTAGGGAACCCATCTCTGAGACCCGTCTACCCTCCACAGGCAGGTATGGGGAAGGGGATCCTGAAGCACAGCTACCTTGATTTGTAGAGTGGTTCCTATCAAATATGGAAGGCTGGGGATTTAAGGGACTCTCACCCGTTCAACTCGGAGCGTCTTCCTGAGTCCTGCCAAGAACAGAGACCTCAGGGCCTAGTTGTTCAATTCTTCGGATGTCATCTTGGGCTACCTGTCTACCAGCAGCTCCACCAAACAGATGCGTTGTTTAAATCCATGAGAGCTGAGGGGTGCCAACAGAACCCCTGCTGGGTGGCCACCAGCAGGGGCAGGACCCCTGTGCCCTGCCAGGGGAGCGGTCGGGAGTGTAAAGATCTCCCTGGAAACCCGTCCAAACACCAGTGTCCCATCTCACCTCAGCCTGCACTGTGCTGTGTGGCCACTGGGAGGCACCGTCGGCTCACAAGAAACTCTGAGAAGCCAGGCCACCATTCCAGTCCCAGTCTTTTGCGGGTAAGAAAGCCGCTAGGGAAACGTGTGTCCTTCTGGGAATGTTTGGGATTTTCCTCCCTGACAGGAAAGATCTGTCCTGGTCAGCCATGGAGGCCTGGGCTGGGCACCCCATGCCAGCCGTTGTGAAGCATGGAGCAGAGAGGTAAAGAACAGAGGCCTAAAGCAGCCCTGGCGGAACTCCAGGCATCAGCCCGTGGCTGATTAGCCGGACCCAACAAGGGGTGAGACCAAAATGCAGAGCCAAACAGGTATGGGAGCGAAGGAGCTGCAGACGGGGGTCTGCAGGATGTCTTGGGGTCAGGGGTTCTCAGGGAGGTTTTAGCAAGGACCCTTGACCTCGATGTGTGTGGTGGTTGGGATGGGGTGCGGTTAGAGGACCCGACACAGAGCAAGCAGCCCAAACTGAGACTGGGTGTGATGTTTGATATGTCCCTCTCATTTTCCCTCGTCCATGTCGTCCCCAAGTTCTTCCATTTCTATCTCAGAATACTTCTTGAATTTTCCACTTCTATCCAATTCTACTGCCTCCACCCTAGTCCAAGCCTCCATCATCTCTCCTTGATGACTCTGAGATACGGCTTCCAGATAAAATATGCGATGCCCAGTTAAATTTGAATTTCAGATACACGAACAATAATTTTTTGTATATCCCGTACAATATTTGGGATAGAATTATACTAAAAATTGTTCTCTATCTAAAATGTCAATTTCAGCAGGCATCCTGGTTTATTTTTTTTCTTTTGATTTGTTTTTAAATCTGGCAACCCTCCCAAGAGCTTTACCAGCCTTACAGTCCTACAGCCCATTCTCTACAAAGCAGCCAGAATGAACTCACAGAAATTCACATCTAACCATGTCAGTACCCTGCTCAAAGCCCTTCAAGGATTCCCAATCACCCAGGGATGGGATCCAAGCCATCCACGTGGCACACAAGAACCCCTACACCCTGACCACCAGCCAGCTCTCAGATTCCTCTCCCCCTGTGCCCCCAACCCACGCTGTGGCCCCAGCGTATGAAACATTCTGTTGTCCCTTACATATGCCCTGTGCCTTCACACACCCATCTCTGTCCAAAAGGCCCTTAAAGAACGCCAAGTCAGTCATCAAACTCAACCACCACCACTTCTTGCCAAGCTCTTCCTGACATGTCCCCTGCCTCTCCCCAAGCCATACATACCTTTAACAGAGCCCTTATTTAGCTGTATCAAAATGATCTCTCTGTGTGTCTGTCTGTCCTGCTAGACTGCAGCCCTGTAACCAAGGCCCAGTGGTGAGGCCAAGTAAGAACCACAGGATTGGAGATATAGAAAACATAGCCAATATTTAATTCATGAATCACTCAGTTTATTGCACCCAGTTAGCACACAACACAGGTTGGTCAGAGTAGGGAAAATAGAAATGGGAGGTAAGGAAGCACTCCAAGGAGGAGTCCAGGAAGGAGACATCACTGCACAAGCAACAATCTCTGGTCCAGACATGGGTCTCATGACAAGCGTGAGCGGGAGTCACCCTCTGCTCCAACAGGGCCTTGGGCCGCGACCCTCTGAACAGCTCCCAGCAGTGTGGAGCTGGTCCTCTATCAAGAAGCCTTCAAGTCCCTCGGCTCAGTGGTCCCTTTGTAAGGAGTCCATCAGTAGGGTGTGACAGTTATGCACCAGGGGCTCTTGTCTCTATCAGTTGCTCCTGTTCCAATGAAGTCTTTTTGTGGACGTTGCCAAACAAACTTCATATCTAAAGTAACACTCTTTGATTTAAGACACTCTGAAACACTAGAAGTCCTATACCAGATGTTTCAAAACCACTAATATAGAAATCCACATTGGCCACTGTGACTCCATTTAAGCTACTTAGCATAGCTGAACATAACTTAGATCCTATGCGTTTCACAGAAGATGACAAAAGGAATCACATCATAAAAAGTCCCCTTCAAGGAGGGGTCCTAGTGTGATTCACCTTTGTACCCCCAGTGTACAGCGTAGAGCTTGGCCCAGGGCGGTGCCCTCAATTCATGTGTGAGGCACGAATGAATGGGTGAATGGCCGTAAGTGATTCTAGATCTCCTGAAACCTAGCCGGCGCTGGCAGTGGCTGCAGTGGTAGAGGGGTCCACCAGGGGGCGGAATAACCTCAGTTTTGTTTGGCTTGTTGAGGGAGTGGCTCAGAAAGCGGCCTCCCTGGCATTCGGCTCCCTTCTCCAGTTCCAAGTTTTTGTTGGTGCTTTGTTTTGTTTTTAAATCATGGAAACACAGAACAGGAAGGGACCTTGAGAGAACATACAGACCAGCCCTCTGCTTTCAGTTAAAAAACTCTTTCTATTTCCATTTAATACCTGCTTTCAGATAGTTAAAAACATTCTTCGGTTTCTTACAGATCAATCATAGAGAAGTTAGGAGACCCACTCCAAGTTCCACAGCAAGTGAATGGCACAAGGAGGCCTGGAGCCCACAGCTTAGCCGACAGGATCCCGTTGCCTTGTCCTGCAGCCCTGGGAGGGAGGCTCCACCATCATCTTACACCTGAGGACACACCCAGAGAGGTTGTCATCTAGCTGGGTCACTCAGTGGGAGTGCTGGGACTTGGACACAGGTCTCCAGCCTACCTTTCCAGCGTTCTTACCTCTGTCGTAGTCACAAAACTTTGCTTGGCTCTTTTGGGGTGGGTCGGGGTAGCGGGGGATGCTCTTTCCCGGCAACTTTGCTGCAGGCGTCATCCAGACTCCCCCTGGGGAAAGTCTGTTCTGGGCCTGCCCATCTGAGTCAAGGTCGGCTGCTGTGCCAGCCCCAGACCCTGTTCTCCCTCCCTCCAGCTGTTGGCTCAGCCTCACCCCAGAGGGCCCACAAGGAGACCAGGGCCGCGAGAGCTCTTTGAAGAAAGCTCAGACGGGTGGCAGGTTTTCGGGGTCGGTGTTTCACACTGTGTAACTGGTTCATTGTGGAGTCTCAGCTCAGTTGGGTGCAGAGTTCCTGAGGTGGGAGAAGCCCTTCGGCCATTAATTCTTCCAGCCGACTCCCCCACGCCCACATTTTCACACACCTGCTGCCCGCACTGACCAGAAGGCCTTTGCTCCAAGGAGAAGGGCTCATTATTAACCAGTTAAAAGAAGCTGTCCCTACCCTCAACGAGCTTGCAGGGATTGGGGAGCAATTAGAAACAGACGATAATGGAGACTGAGCTCTGGGGGGTCAAGACAGAGTGGTGGTTATAGTAGGGGTCTTGGAATCTGATGATAGGCCTGGAATCTGATAGGCTTTGCTGTGCGACTTTGTTTGTTGGCTTTTTTTTTTTGGCCGTGCAACACTTGCAGGATCCTAATTCCCTGACCAGGGATCGAAACTGCACCCTCGGTAGTGGCAGTAAAAGCGTGGAGTCCTAACCACTGGACAGCCTGCTGTGTGACTTTGGATAAGTCACTTCCCCTCTCTGAACTTGTTTCCTCAGATTTAAAGTAGGGGTGATCACACCTCCCTCAGGATCCAGAGGGTCAGATGAGATGGCATACAGGAAGTATGAGCTTGTGGAGGGCTTGGTACGTAGTGGTATATGATAAATGTTGGTTCTTAGGAGATCAGCAGACATTACAAAGGGAAGGGGGAGTAAGGGAAGGCTTCTTAGGGGAGATTAGGGTTGAGCTTGGCTTTAAAAGAGGAGAAGAATTTGGACGGTCAGATGGAAGAAGATGCTTGTAGGTAAGTCTTGCCAAGCATTTGAATGAATCAATAAAAGCAAAGCCCCAAGATTCACTTCCATCCTCTCTCATGGATGGTTTAGAGAGAGGGTCATGCAGGTGACCTGGCCCAAGAGGGGCATACCGGTGAGAAGTCACAGGGGAAGTCACAGGAGCACAGTCATGCTCCTGATGAAAATTCAAACCTCCCCATTGGTAGAGGAGGGGTAACCCTGGGCCAAGCTGTGTGGTCTGCCTGTAATTTGTGACCCAGGGTCTGAGACCCTGGGCCTGTCCCTCCAGCCCTCCCCTGAGAAATCGATCCCTAAGAAAGTGCCTCCTGGTTGTCAGTGGATAAATGAGTGAGCCCTTCCAGGAAACTGGTCTGCATTTCAATGGGGGCTGTTTGGAGACAATGCCTCATCTCCCAGGGTTTCCCAACATTTTAGCAGCCGGAGCTCTTGTTTTCTCACTTGAGACCTCAATGGGATTCCTTGAGCAGTTTACATCTTCACTGTTGGCTGAATCCCAGGACCCAGAAAGCATAGTTCGCATCTGTCTGAATATCCAGGGCTCACTGGGTCCACACAAAGTCATGGGGGTCAAGCTGGGCCAGAGGCAGAAGAGCTAGTGGAGCTCCGCTGCTTTTGCTCTTGTTTGGACAAACGTGGTACGTACCGTGTCCTTTTCTCTGCATTGCTCTCTGTGCATTGCTCAAGGTAGGCTAGGTTTGCTGAAGTTACACAGAAACCCTGAAATCTCAGTGGTTTACTACAGGAAAGGCTTATTTCTTGTTCACACAAAGTCTGATGAGGATTAGACAACAGGCAGCTGGGCTGTCTGGAACATGTGGCCTCCAAGATCTCTACAGCATGGGGAGAGAGATGGGGAAGCACGTGTCTTAGTCATCTGGGGCTGCCATGGCAAACTACCACAGACTGGGTGGCTGAAACAACAGAAATTTATTTCTCACAGTTCTGGAGGCTGAGAAGGTCAAGATCAAGGTGCCAACCGATTTGGTTCCTGGTGAAAGCTCTCTCCCTGGTTTGCTGATGGCCACCTTCTCACTGCAAGCTCTCTGGTGTCTCCTCTTATAAGGGTACCAATCCTATCAGATCAGGGTCCCACGCTCATGACTTCATTTAATTGTAATTCCTTCCTTAACCCTAGTTCAGCCACGCTGAGAGTTAGGGCCTCAACATATGAAGTGAGGGGGGACGGGCACCACTCAGTCATAGCACATAACAACTCTTAAGCACCTCAGCCCCCAAAAGGATGTACATCACTCTCCCTTGGTCAGAATTTGTTACGTGGCCCAAACAACTGCAGGAGAGGCTGGGAAATGTATGGGAGCAAGTGGATATCTGCTGAGCATGATCTTTACCACACACGGTCTTCTGGGCCGAGCCTGCTGAGAAGAAACGTCTTGAGGGTCAGAACAACAGCGCTGAGATATAAGGTAGGAAACACACACTCCTTAGACTGTCTTCCAGGCAGGTTCATGGAGCCAAGACCTGGAACCTGATTCTGAATAGGATTCTTGGGATTGGGGGTGGGAGGGTAGGAAACTTGTCCCTGTGGTTGGGATATTTTGAGGTTTACTATGTCTCCTGCCCAGGATGTGGACACAAATGTTTCCTCACAGATATATCAGTAGGGACTCAGGAAATTCAGATGAATTAGGCAGAGACCACACTTTGGATTCATTTATTTTTTAATTGACATATTGCATATTTCTCTCCCCAAAGCTGTTTCTTATTTTCTGATAACTCATTTTCCACTACATATCAATAGGAAGAGAGCTAACAAAGGGCTGCCAAAGAGAACTCTTCAGGAACCTGCTTTAACCACTAGATATTTGAGCAAAATGTTCTGACAGCTTGTTTGAGGGGAAGGTCTCGGTTATGGCTTCCCTCACGGAGGCTTACAGGGTCCGCGCCTGCCTCTCCAACCTCATCCCTCTGCCTAACAACCCAGGCACACTGGCCACCATTCTGTTCCAAGAGACCCCAAACCCTTGGCTGCTCTGGGGCATGTGTTTGCTGTTCCCTCTGCCTGGAATGTTCTTTTTCCAGATCTTTGCAGTATGCTTCCTTTTCATCTTTCAAGCCTAAGTTCAAATGCCACACCGCATAGAGGTCTGACCACTCATATAAAGCCATGAGGTCTCCCCTGCTCCCCCGGTCACCATATAGACAGATACTCTTCATCATCAGCCAGTTTATTTCTTCGGTAACAATGATCACAATCTGTGCCTACCTGTTTGATTACTTCCTTCTGAATGGCTTGCAAGTGATTTCTCAGGGCTCGATCTACTGGACTGAGTTTCCCCAGGAAAGCAGAGGCTGCGGTGTCTCTATCTTTTGTGTCCCCTATGGGAGGGAAGGGCACTGCTGACTCATGTATAAGAATATCTGAGCCCTAACATAGTGTGAGAGTTCCCAAAGACCTGGGTGAAAGTCACACATGAGATTCAATGGAGTACCTACTGTGTATGTTTAGTGCTCACTGTGTTCTAGGGCTGTAGGCAGTCCTGGCCCCTGCCTGCCTTCATAGAGCTTGTAGTTCCTATGGAAGACACAACATCATCATCACCATTATACAAATAATAAGTGACACTTATATTGTGCTTATTACATACCATGCTTTGTTCCAAGCACCTTACATCTATTCATTCATTTTAAGCCCTACAGTGGCCCTATGAGGGAGGCACTATTATCATTCTCATTTTTACAAACAAGGATACTGAGGCTCAGAGAGGTCAAGTAAGTTGCTTGAGGTTGCCCAGCCAGTATGAAATGAGCCATTATTAGTCACTAGCCAGGGAATTCCCCTGTTTCTGTTGTGGTCGTTGTTGACCTAGGTTGCTTAGGAAGTGCTACATCAGCTCCTACTGCAGTTTAGATCCTGTGTGCTGGTAGTTGTGGTAAACAACAATGCAGGAGGAGACCTGTGTGCGCCCAGAGCGCTCCTGAATTTTCTCATTGATTTTGTATGTGAATGAATAGCTTTGAACCTCAGTGAGGCCCTTCCTTATATGTATAACTGATTCCCTTTGTTATAAAGCAGAAACTAACACACCATTGTAAAGCAATTATACTCCAATAAAGATGTAAAAAAAAAAAGAAATCATCAAAAAAAAAAAAAAGAGTGCCGATTGCAGTAACTGATCTTGACTGCTGGGGATCGCAACATTTGCACTAAAGTGATGTTCCCAAAGCCTGGAGTGTGTGTGTGTGTGCGTGTGTGCCCGTGTGTGTGTGTGTGTGTGTGTGTGTGTGTGTGTGTGTGTGCGTTGGAAAGGGGGATGTATCTCAGACCTTCACACCTAATCAATCCACGTGTTGTGCTTCAAGCACAGGACTGCTGAGGTCAAAGTGGTGATTGCAGTTTCTTTCCTTCATTCCACAGTGTAATATGGGGTGATGAGCCTGACTCTAACATCAGACAGACTTGACCTTAAATACTAGTCCAACTGTGTACTCGTGTTATGACCTCAGACAAGTTGCTTGTAACCTCTCCGAGCGTGCATTTTCTCATCTGTAAAATGGGGCGAAAAAACAGCATTTTCCTCATCGCATTGTCCAGGTTAAATGAGATAAGCCTTGTGAGGCACAGTGCCAGGTACATAGCAGGTGTTCCAGAAATGGCAGCTCTTCTTACCGTTCATTGGCAAGGCCTTGCTGGGCGCGCGCAGTATGCCGGGCTGTGTGCTGGGTGGGGGACAGGAGGAGGAGGGATTCAGAGATTAGTCCGACAAGGGCCAACCTGGCTCTCTTCCTCACCCGGCCCCAGATCCAGCCAGGAGACCTTACACTTGGACTTGCACAGAGTCCAGGCCAGAGAGAGTCACCGGATCAGTGCACCACCCACACCCGCATCGCCCACCCTCCCACCGTTGCTGGAGCTGCAGCTGGGGCGCGGGGAGCTGCTCCCTCGTGGAGGTGGAGCCGGCACATGTTTCCAGCTGTGCATGGGACAGGGTGGGGCGCCAGCGCGGGGTCACGTTTCTCTGTTCCTCTCCTCAGCCTCTTGGGCACAGGCAACATGCTATCACTTTCTACCTTTTCTTGGGACGTGGCTTCCTCTCCTTGTCCGAGACTTCCTGTTATCTGTTGTGCCCTTTTCTTTTTGCCACCTGCCCATCCCCCATCTCTCACTCCCCACCCCCTGTGCTTAGCCACCACTAGGCTCAGTGGTCAGTGGATCCCTCTTGTCGCTGGGGAGGCTCATGGGATCATATCAATATGTCTAACCAGGCACCAGAGCGTGGCCCGTTATTGGGTGCTGTTGGCAAGAGGAAAGGAGGGGAGGGGAGAGGAAAGGAGGGGAGGGGAGGGAAAAGGAGGGCAAGGGGGAAGCCAGAAAAAAGTAGAGGACTTGGTCTCCATCCTGGCTGATGATAGAGTGTGTCACCTCACACGGGAGGGCGGGAGGAAACCCAACGGGCATTCTGTCCGTAGCCCCGTGTGAAACTCTGCAGCCTGTACTTTATGCCATGGAAGAAGTGGGGAGAGCACGGGGGGCTGTCGCACAGGGAGTGGGGCTAGGGCTGGACCTTGAAGGGGACAAGGGATTGGGATGGGGCGGGCGGGCTCAATTCTGGCCTGGTTGGGATTCAGTTGTCTATCTGAGGGCTGGTAGGAGGCACCAGCTGGATGGTGAAGAATGAAGGAGGTGTGGGTCAGGCACAGGCCAGGGGTAGAGCAACCAGGTGGGGGCCAGAGGTGGGGACAGCAGAAAGGCGCAGAGGGACCTTTGGCCAGATGGCTACAGAGGCCATGGGGGTCACCCTTTCTCTCCACCCCTCATTCTGTTCTCTTTGTAGCCTTTATCTTCTGCCTGCCCCCCTACTCTCTCTCACTCCTTTGGGTCTCATCCTCGTCCTTTTCTTCTCAGTTATTTCATCTGCCAAATAAAGCTATTCACGCTGGAGGTCGGAGACCCATGGTGTCACCTCTGCTGCTTTCCATTCTGCCCATTCTGAAATCTGATTCAATAAGAGCTGCTGCCTTAGGGCTGGAGTTGCTCCCCGGACTGGATGTGGAGCACAAGGACCCAGACCTTGGGTTCCCTGCTCCTCCTTGCTTGCTGTGGGCTGTGGAACAAACCTGTTTCACTTCTCACCCAGGCTGGAGATGGGCGAGGATGCAAGTCTAGAAATTGCTTTTCTTCCAGAGTCAAATGGCTTCCTCTCAGCAACAGTCCCTTTAATATGAGAGGGAAGCCAGAAAAGGAGATCTTTGATGTTGTTCAACTGAGAAATACATCAGGTGGGAGCGAGCCGGAAATGCCGGAGTGAAGGGCTCTGTGGTCGCTGCATTGGCGGGAGCGCTGCCTGGACTTTGCTTTTTGATGGCAAATGTCTCCCGACATAAACACAAGCAGAGCAGGGAAAAACAACCTTCAGTCCCCAAACAAACAAAACAGGAAAGGGATCTGCCTCGCATGAGCAACGGCTCTTGCTGCAGTGATGCAGCTCAAGGGGCCTTCACTGGAATTTCCTTCCTTGAGCATGACGGATTTTCCATTCTTGTCCCCGAATGAACACCCGCCTTAGAGCTTAGTGGATGGCAGGGGACCTCTGCAAGGGCCCCCGAGAAATGGACAGCACTGTCTCACCTGAGCCTGGCTTCAGCGGGGTGTGCCTCCTGTCTTGAGTCGTGTCTCAGATGAGTGCTACTGCATCCCTCAAAGCGCCATGAGACCCATTGCCCTCAGATGCCTGACCACTTAGCTTGAAACCACCTTCGTTTTCTGTCCCATCTTGGACTTCTCCCTTCATGCACCGAACACTCCAGTCATAACAGACTCATCTCTTTTTTCCAGGAGAGGGCCATCTTTTCTTGCATCCCTGACTGTCTGCTTATTCTGTTCCTTGGACCACTCTGCCCCCACCCCACTTCTGCCCATCCAAGAGACATTATGGCCTAGTATTGACGAGCATGGGCTCTGTTTACGTTTGATTCTGGGCTCCATTGCTTACCATCCATGTGGCCTCTGTGCCTCCATTTTCACCTCCATTAAATTGGGTCAATAATGGCTCTTATTCCTAGGATTGTGATTAGCCCTAAATGAGTTACTCTTTGTAGTACACATAGAAGAGTATTTGGTATATCATAAGCACTATACAAAGGGTTAGGAATCAATATGCAAATCCTACTCCCTTTCAAAGTTCAGCTCAAATGCTGCCTCCTCCATGAAGTCTTCCTGATCCACCCAAGTGGAAATACTCTCTCCCTCCTCTAACTTCCCATAGCCTTTTAGCTGGATCTGTCCTGGGGAGCTACTTGGTATCATAAGAAGATATCCACAGGTCCCAGTTACCTGAGGGCTGGGACCCCTCCTGTAATTTCCACAGGGCCTTACACCCAGGATGTGATCAATAGGTCCTTGGTGAATGATTGAATAAAGTTGAGAAGCGGTGATAATGGGACCCAGGGGGAGATCACAGCTGCTCCTCAGCCCTGTCCAGCCTCCCCATGGGAAGGTGAAGGATCCATTACCGGGGAGTTATGTGTTCGACAGTTGGGGCCGGCTCACGTGGATCCACCGCTACTCCTTAATCAGGCGCTCCTGGTGAGCAGTGGCGAGGCTGGGGCGTGGTGGACGGCAGACACAGTGGAGGGATACTCCCAGCAGCCTCCACCATGCTGGGCCCTGACAGTAGTGCTGAGGCACCCTGGACCACATCTGGGCTGCTTTATGCGCCCTCTAATCCTGGGATTCTCAGTCTACAGTACAGCCAGATTGATCAGGATCTCAGAGCCAAGTCCCACACATTTTCTTCCCCCCAAAATGCAACCCACTGCTCCCTTTCCTGCATGATTGACCCAGTTCCTGCTGCCCTTGGCCTCCAGATGCTACCCACTTTCCCTCTCTCTTTTCCCTCCTGGCCAGCAATTATGGACACATTTACACCTCCTTGACTCAGGCCCATCATCCATTGGGGCTGGACTTGGGCCCTACCAGGGAGCCGAGCTGTTTTCTTGGTGGCCTCAAGCACCCTCATATACCTTTAACTACTCTACTCGGATTTTTGTTCATTGCCTGTGCCACCTCTTGCTGAAATGACTTCTCTGTGGCCTTCAAGCAACCATGGCTTTTCTGTACACTTCATAGCACCTAGCATGGTGGGAGTGAAGGTTGGCCTTGCACGTAGTACAGGCTTCCTTAATCCGTTTTTGGTTCACATGCTGAATTAAGGGGTGGGAGGAGGGAAATAAAGCTCCAGTCACTCTGATCATATTCTTCTTAACTTTTAAAATTCTGACCATACTAGTGGATCCCTGAGTTATCAGGTCCTTGAGATCTGAATGACGTTGCTTTGAGTCCTCCCACCCCCACCCCTGTGCCATGACGCGGGCAAGTCAAGAGCCCGGTCCAAGATATTTGTGAATTTCTTGGGGTGGAGGAATAGGGAAGATTTATATTCTCGTGGTCTCGTGTGCCACCCAGGTTCCCGGAGCTTTGGGCATGATCTGTGCTTTCACCATATTGACCAAGAGAGGAAACGTAGACCCTTCCCACCAAGAAAATGAGAGTAAAATTTACTGAAGGTCTTTGGCTGTTGGAATCCTGGGGAAGGAGTCACATTACACACAGCTCCCTGCCTCCTCT
>NW_006776544.1:1720207-1720999 GCF_000442215.2 Lipotes vexillifer | reverse complement strand
GCTCCTTACTCTTTCCCTCCAGGATTTCTAAGGTTGCTCCAAATTCTGAAGCCTTTGGTACCCATTAAGGGTGTGAATGAAGGTCAGGGAGTGTATCACCTTCTACCCCCAAGAACTTATCAAGTCTTTACCAACATAGGTAGTTCTTGCCCTGTGGATTCTTGGCATTAAGTAATAAAATTTTCTGCACCTCATTACATGAGCAAGCTTCTTTCCCTCTCTAGGCCTCAGTCTCATGATCTGTGAAATGGCATACAATCACTAGGTCAGCCCTGTCCAACAGAAGTATAGTGCAAGACCTATATGTAATTTTAAAATTTCAAATAGCCACATTAAAAAAAATAAACAGGTGAAATGAGTTCTTGTTTATCTTCTCAGGTAGCAATGGGGGAGCTACTAAAGAATTTTTTAACAGCATTACTGAGGTATAATTGACATATAATAAACTGCACATATTTAAGGTGTACGGTTTAAGATTTGACATATGAGTACACCCGTGAAACCATCAAGTGTCCTCGTGCCCCTTTGTAATTATATATGTTTAATAGTATATTTATTTAACTCAATTTACCCAAAATAGTCCTTTTTACATGTATTCGATATGAAAAATTTTAATGAGGTATCTGACATTGTTTTTTTAATACAAAGTTTTCAAATTCCACTGTGCTTTTTTTCTCTTTTTGTTTAAATTGTAGTATAGTTGATTTAGAATGTTGTCTTAGTTTCAGGTGTGCAGCACAGTGATGCGATTATATTTATATATATATATATATATATATATGTTCTTTTTCA
>NW_006776544.1:1720054-1720168 GCF_000442215.2 Lipotes vexillifer | reverse complement strand
TTTTTTTTTTTTTTTCCGGTACGCGGGCCTCTCACTGTTGTGGTCTCTCCCATTGCGGAGCACCGGCTCCGGACGCGCAGGCTCAGCGGTCATGGCTCACGGGCCCAGCTGCTC
>NW_006776544.1:1715155-1718469 GCF_000442215.2 Lipotes vexillifer | reverse complement strand
TCTCAACCACTGCGCCACCAGGGAAGCCCCTTTTTCAGATTCTTTTCCATTATAGGTTATTACAAGATATTGAGTAGAGTTCCCTGTGCTATATAGTAGGTCCTTGTTGTTTATCTATTTTACGTATAGTAGTGTGTATCTGTTAATCCCAAACTCCTAATTTATCCCTCCCCACCAAATTCCAGTGTGTTTTACACTGATGAGGCGTCTTGTTTCGCACCAGCTACATTTCAAGTGTTCCATAGTGACATGTGCCTGCTGGTGACTGTTTTGGACAGCAGAGATCTATGTGATCTCTCTGCACCCTTTCCTCTCTCTCATTGAAGGGCTCCCTGTGCCTGTATCTCTTCCAGGCAGCTCCTGACGCACGCCCTCATGTTTGGTCTTCAGGCTCTACAGCACTCTGTCCCTGGATGGACCGTTTAGTTGGCCGTCTCTGAATGGGCTCCAGCTTTGTGGCGCTTGCCTTGGAGGTGGTGAGCAGGCTGCTTCGCAGTGTTCTTTTTTTCTTTTCTCTCTCTTTTTTTATTTCCAGTGTTCAACATGGCTTGAACCAAGCTGTTACTGCCGTGTGCACAGCCCGAGCGCTGGTCCCCTGGTGCAGCCCGCCATCTGGACTCATGGTCACCCCCACCCTGGCTGAGACATCCAGAGGAGGGCCACTCATTGAACCCACTCTTATGCAATAAAATTCCAGAGCAAGGCTCTGGATGGGGCCATTTACGTGAATAACGGAGTTAAGGCAGATCAGCTGTGAGGTGTGTGACTAATAATAAAGCACCAAAGTTTGCAGATGAGTATCCTTTTTATGATAAACGAGATTGGATTCAGGATTATCCTCTTTAAAATAAGAATGGAGTCAGAGTTACTCCTAGAACAAGGTCACTTTCACACTGGCGGGCCTTCTTTATAAATTTATTTATTTGTTTGTTTATTTGTTTATTTTTGGCTGCATTGGGTCTTCGTTGCTGTGCGCGGGCTTTCTCTAGTTGTGGTGAGCGGGGGCTACTCTTCACTGTGGTGCGCGGGCTTCTCATTGTGGTGGCTTCTCCTGTTGCAGAGCACAGGCTCTAGGCGTGCGGGCTTCAGTAGTTGTGGCGCGCGGGCTCAGTAGTTGTGGCTCGTGGGCTCTAGAGCGCAGGCTCAGTAGTTGTGGCGCATGGGCTTAGCTGCTCCGCGGCATGTGAGATCTTCCCGGACCAGGGCTCGAGCCCATGTCCCCTGCATTGGTCTCAACCACTGCGCCACCAGGGAAGCCCCTTTTTCAGATTCTTTTCCATTATAGGTTATTACAAGATATTGAGTAGAGTTCCCTGTGCTATATAGTAGGTCCTTGTTGTTTATCTATTTTACGTATAGTAGTGTGTATCTGTTAATCCCAAACTCCTAATTTATCCCTCCCCACCAAATTCCAGTGTGTTTTACACTGATGAGGCGTCTTGTTTCGCACCAGCTACATTTCAAGTGTTCCATAGTGACATGTGCCTGCTGGTGACTGTTTTGGACAGCAGAGATCTATGTGATCTCTCTGCACCCTTTCCTCTCTCTCATTGAAGGGCTCCCTGTGCCTGTATCTCTTCCAGGCAGCTCCTGACGCACGCCCTCATGTTTGGTCTTCAGGCTCTACAGCACTCTGTCCCTGGATGGACCGTTTAGTTGGCCGTCTCTGAATGGGCTCCAGCTTTGTGGCGCTTGCCTTGGAGGTGGTGAGCAGGCTGCTTCGCAGTGTTCTTTTTTTCTTTTCTCTCTCTTTTTTTATTTCCAGTGTTCAACATGGCTTGAACCAAGCTGTTACTGCCGTGTGCACAGCCCGAGCGCTGGTCCCCTGGTGCAGCCCGCCATCTGGACTCATGGTCACCCCCACCCTGGCTGAGACATCCAGAGGAGGGCCACTCATTGAACCCACTCTTATGCAATAAAATTCCAGAGCAAGGCTCTGGATGGGGCCATTTACGTGAATAACGGAGTTAAGGCAGATCAGCTGTGAGGTGTGTGACTAATAATAAAGCACCAAAGTTTGCAGATGAGTATCCTTTTTATGATAAACGAGATTGGATTCAGGATTATCCTCTTTAAAATAAGAATGGAGTCAGAGTTACTCCTAGAACAAGGTCACTTTCACACTGGCGGGCCTTCTTTATAAATTTATTTATTTGTTTGTTTATTTGTTTATTTTTGGCTGCATTGGGTCTTCGTTGCTGTGCGCGGGCTTTCTCTAGTTGTGGTGAGCGGGGGCTACTCTTCACTGTGGTGCGCGGGCTTCTCATTGTGGTGGCTTCTCCTGTTGCAGAGCACAGGCTCTAGGCGTGCGGGCTTCAGTAGTTGTGGCGCGCGGGCTCAGTAGTTGTGGCTCGTGGGCTCTAGAGCGCAGGCTCAGTAGTTGTGGCGCATGGGCTTAGCTGCTCCGCGGCATGTGAGATCTTCCCGGACCAGGGCTCGAGCCCATGTCCCCTGCATTGGCAGATGGATTCTTAACCACTGTGCCACCAGGGAAGTCCCAGGCCTTCTTAAATGGGAGAGAAAGGGTGGGGTTATAACTTCCGTGCTGGGAAAATCGCGCATGACCTGTCTTCCTAGCCTGTCTTCCCGCTCTTGAGCAACCATTGAGGATCATGGACAGGTGTGGCCATGATCACTACATATGTCTGTGTGTCGGGGGGTTGTTATCACAACTCAAGTATGTCAATGGGAGCATACTTAGAGTGAGTTGCGGTGCAAAAAAGATTGAGAAGTCCTGGAACCGGGAACCCAGGTGGGATAGTCTGTCCAGAGTGAGAGGCCTGCATCTGCCTGCGGCCTAGCGCTGTTCACTGAGGCACTGACATGAGGTGAAGACGGGGAGGCCAGCAATGCCCAGGGCAAGCACGAGAGGCCCCAAAGCCCTCAGAAGCAGCCCCTCTTTTGGCAAAGGCAGCATAAGCCTGGGGTCAGGCGTGGAAAGAGCTAGACAATCACCTCAAACCAGCCCAATTTTCCTTTAGGCCTACGGGGCGCCCTGCTGTGGGTTGAGGGAGCTGCGTGCTCTCCTCAGGGACAGGGAGGGAGGCTGGGAGTGGGACCCGACAGCTCCCAACCTCTAGGACGGCCATTTGGGGCCAGAGGGAAGCTGCATCTTTGCTTTTGCAGCTGCAGCGGCAGTGAAGAAAGCAGGAGGGCATCCTGAGGCGGGAAATGCCTATCAGTGTCATCCCCAGCTGCTTCCGGCTTCCTCCTTCACAGATTCCGAGGCTCCTCTGTATCCCCAGGTTCTGGCCAGCAGCTGCGCATCCCCCTCGAGGCCCACGTCACAGGGCCGCCTAGGGGCTGTCGGCTCC
>NW_006776544.1:1714322-1715145 GCF_000442215.2 Lipotes vexillifer | reverse complement strand
CTTCTCCGGCATTCCTTTGGCTCAGGAGGGGAAATGCCTGAAGCTTCCCCTGCACCTCCTCAGAGATGCTTGACCAAATAGTCACTACCATTCCCGGCCCCTCAAAGGACACTGCGGGGAGGGTCTGGCCAGGCTGGCCGCACCACAAGTACACCTGCTGGAGGCCAAGGACGAATCTGAGGTGCTAACTAGGTCTCTGCTTCTTGGGCTGAGCCTAAAGGCCCCTCTCTCCCTCAGCACACAATCACCCCACAGTTACCACACACAGCCACGGCCCTGGTTCCCAGTCCTACCATTTCCACACAGTTCTGCACACACTCTTGCACACACCCCCCTGCCCAACCCATTCCTCCCAGGAAGCTGTCTGGTGTGGCAGGGCCAGAAGCTACTCTTTCTGTGGATGTGACTCAAGACTCTTTCGGAAGCCTTCCCTGACGATAGGCACACCTTCCTGGGTGCAAGCTGCCCCAAACCCCTCCTACCGTGTGCCAGGCTCATAGACACTGGGAATACGGTACAGAACACAGCAGACCAAAGCCCTGACCCTTTTAGAGTTTACATTCTAGTGGGAGGAGGGGGAGAACAACAAACAAACAAGTAAAATGGATAATATGACACGTGGTGCTAAGTGCTATTGCATAAAAAATAAAAGAAGAAAGAGGAATAGTGACTAGTAAAGGGTTTGCAATTTTTTTTTTTTTTTTTTTTTTTTTTGGTGGTGTGTGGGCCTCTCACTGTTGTGGCCTCTCCCGTTGCGGAGCACAGGCTCCAGACACGCAGGCTCAGCGGCCATGGCTCACGGGCCCAGCCGCTCTGCGGCATG
>NW_006776544.1:1705756-1714231 GCF_000442215.2 Lipotes vexillifer | reverse complement strand
CCCGTGTCCCCTGCATCGGCAGGCGGACTCTCAACCACTGCGCCACCAGGGAAGCCCGTGGGTTTGCAATTTTAAATACAGTGAGTAGGGAAGGTTGACCAAGAAGATGACATTTGAGCAAATACTGAAGGTTGTGAAGGAGTAGAACACGCTGATATCTGGAAGAACATGCTGGGACAAGGGAGGGGTGAGTGCAAAGGCCCTGTGGCAGGAATATGCCTGGAGTAAGCAAAGACTAACAAAGAAGCCAGTGTATTTGGAGTGGAGGGCTGGAAGGAGGATCAGTAGGAGGCGAGGCTGGAGACTTAATGGAGGCCAGATCCTGAGGGCCTTATTTGCCATTGTAATGAGGTAGATGAGAGCTACTGGAGGGTTCTGAGCAGAGGCCTGGCATAATCTGATTTAGACTGTAAAGGATTATTCCAGCTGCTGTGTTGAGAACAGAATGTAGGGGGACCAGGGCAGAGGCAGGGAGACCAGTTAGGAGCCTCTTGAAATAATCCAGGTGAAAGGCAATGGTGTGGCCGCAGTGGTAACAGTGGGTGAGACGTGGCAGAATCTAGATTTATTCTGAAGGTAGAGTCAACAGGATTTGCCACTGGATAAGATGGGAGGGGTGGGAGGTGAAAGAAAGAAAAGAATCAAGGATGACTCAAAAGATTTCCACCTGACCCACTTTGGAGTTGCCATTTACTGCAGGGGGAGCAGGTTTGGGGGTTGGGGGAGAATCAGGCACTTGGCTGTGGCCATATTTGGTTTGAGAAGCCTATTAGGCGTCCAAATGGGGAGGGCGTGTAGGCAGTTGGGTACATGAATCTGGAGCTCAGGAGAGGAACCTATACCTTTCCCGTGCACATTTTTTATGCTTTTATGATGCATTGTGTGTATAAACAACTTCTAGGATTGCTTTATGAGTGTTTAAACTTTATATAAATGACACCATGTACCTATTTGAGATTTACCATGTTGAAACATACAGTTCTTTCAATTTAACTCTATAATATTTCATTGTACAATTTATGGACCCATTCCCCTATTCATGGACTTAGGTTGTTTGAATTTCTAGATATTTTTTCTGATTCCACGGAGTGTGATGCAATGCTTTCTGGTGCTGGGCACACAGATACTAAATGATTGACTATTTCTGTTTACCTCCATCTGTGTGTCTGGCATCATTAATTCCCAGGCATTAGGAAATAAACCATATCTGTTGATTTCACTGCACCCTGTTCACTAAGCTGGGCCTAGCCAGGTTTCTCCCTGATGATATTTGGTTAGCCGTGTTGTCCAAAGTGCTGGAAAGTAACAGCAATGATTTGAACTTTTCAAGTTGCCCCAAAACTTCACAGCTGCAGACAACATGCATTTTTATCTCATGGTTTGTGTGGGTCAGGAATGGGGTACAGCTTAGCTGGACCCCCCAACTTGGGGTCTCTCACAGGTTGCAGTCGAGGTGTTGGCCAGGTGCAAGCACCTAAAAGCTCAGCTGGAGGAGGACCACTTCCAGCTCTCTTATGAGGCTGTTGGAGGGGTCTTCAGGCGCTCATTAGCTGTTAAATTGAGAGCCTCTGTTTCTTGCTGGCTGCCTGCCACCCTCAGTTCCTTGCCATGTGGAACTCTCCATAGGGCAGCTCACAACATGGCAGCTGGCTTCCACAGCGCCAGCAAGTGAGAGATGATGAGAGAGTGCAAGAAAGACAGGAGTCACAGTCTTATAATCTAACCTTGGACATGACAGTCCATCACCTTTGCCATATTCTATTTGTGAGAATTGAGTCACTAGGTCCAGGCCACATGCCAGGGGAAGGACTAGACAAGGGTGGGAATCTCAGGAGGCGGGGATCCTGGGGACCATCAGAGAGGCTGCCTACCACGGAAACCAGAGGACTTTGGTACGAGCGGGGTCAATGGGACCAAATGCCTGCAGACACCAAGGGGGGCGGGGGGGTGGGCGGAGCCAGAGAGCTGGAGTTGGAGGACGGGCTCTGGGCTGAGCAAATGAAGGCATCTGGCAGAGACCATTTATCTCAGATTTGGCAGTGAGAGTGAAGTGCATGTCAGTGGAGGGACAGGAAGCACATTTGAAGGCCAAGGTGAAGGAGCCAGTGGAAAGGTGAATGTGGCACATGGTGGAGGGGAAGGGGACAGTGTAGAGCCAGACACCTAGGACAGGAGGAAGGGCACCTTGTCACCGACCACAGAGCATTTACACGGCACGCTGTAGGCTACAGGTGCTTTTACATGTATGTTCTTATTTGATCCTCAGAGCAACCCATTGAGCTTGGCAGAGCAAGTTATAGCACCACCCCTATTTTACCCATGAGGAAACAGGTGCGGAGAGGGGATGTCTGAGCCAGGTCTAGAATTCAGGTGTACCATCTCCGAGTGTTTCAAGTCCGGTACTGGTTCCTCACTGGGTCCCAACACTCTCAGCCTGCTGTTCCACTGCTCAAGGACCAGCCTTGGCTCCCTTGCGCCTGTGAAGTTGAGGAGCTCTCCTCATCCCCAAGGGGACTGAATAAAGGACTACAGTTTCAGTTAAGGCAGGATGGGCTACAGATAGAAAGGAATAAGAATTCCTTGACTGTCAAGGGGGCTGTAACTCAAATTGGGCAGCTTTGGGGCGTGAGTGTGGGCTGCAGAAGAACCTGCAGCGTGGCCTTGTGAGATCTATGCCTCTGATTAGGCCCAGTGAGGCAGTGTGTGGAGGAGAGAGCTGCTGAGCCAACGTGGGCCAAACAAGGACCCCCAGCTGACTCTCCCTGCGGAGGGCTTGTCCCCGTGAGTTCCTCCCTCAGCCACTCAACGCAGCTGGCTCTCCACACTTTGGCTACATTTGGAAACTCACTGGGGAGACGGTGTCCTCCCTCTGGGAATTTCAGCCTCCTGCCCCACCCCCTTCCCCACCATGGCCTTAGCCCTTCCCCAGGAGACCTGGAGCACCTTGGGACAGGGGGCTGTGTCTCTCCCAGCAGGCAGGGAACCCAAGCCTTGCCCTTGGTGAGCCCCAGGACACACACAACTCACCCTGGCTCTGGGACAAGAGGCCAATGACACCCCGCCATCTGGAACCACCTGAGCTACAAGGGTCCTCAGAGATCTTCCAGAGCCTCATCTTCGAGATAAGGAAATTGAGGTACAGGAGAGGGAGGGGTTTAGTCCCAGACCACCGAGCTGCCGAGTGGCTGAGGGGGAGGGCCATAGTCCGAGGGAGGCACGATGCTAAGGGAGAAGAGACTCTCAGGCAGCTAAGGCGGGAGTTCTAAGCGGAGTGTGAAGGAGCTCATATAAGCAATGCTTGAGAAGTCCTGGGAGTGGCATGCAGTAGGTGCTTCACAAATGCATGGTAGGGCTTCCCTGGTGGCGCAGTGGTTGAGAGTCCGCCTGCCGATGCAGGGGACACGGGTTCGTGCCCCGGTCCGGGAGGATCCCACATGCCGCGGAGCGGCTGGGCCCGTGAGCCATGGCCGCTGAGCCTGCGCGTCCGGAGCCTGTGCTCCGCAACGGGAGGGGCCACAACAGTGAGAGGCCCGCGTACTGCAAAAACAAAAACAAACAAACAAACAAAAAACAACAACAACAAAAAACAAATGCATGGTAAATAAATGAGTGATTCTTGCTGCAGGGGTGGGGGAAGGACCAGGCCATAGGAGTTTAAAACACAGCCCTGCTCTGAGACTTGCTGGGTTCACATCAGTGGGACTGGAATAGCCTGGCTGGGCTTTCTTCCCATGGGACACAACTCTGACTAGAAACTGGGGTGGGGACGATAAGAGGGGGGGTTTACAGGGAGGGATGCCCACCCTTAACTGGGGTGGAGAGCTCCCTCCTTGCTTTCCCTTTAATTTTTATTGAGCACTTGCTTGGTGCCGAGCGGTATTTGAAACACACACACACACACACACACACACACACACACACACACACACACACACTATCAACACCTCCATGTTACAGGTCAGGAAACTGGCCGTGAGAGGTTCAGGACCTCACCCAGAGTCTCACAGCTGATAGTGACCATCTGGTTTCAATGCCTGCGCCCCTAAGGGCTAGACTACACAGCCTTCTGGCTGTAGGTACAGCAGCGCCCTAAGGAGATGGTGCCAGGGTGGGAAAGTGTGAAAAGGAGAGGAAGCAGGATGCACAGGGCTGTTTGTCATTATCTTTATTTCTTTAACACTTATGAAGCGCCTACTACGTGACTGTGCATGAGGCAGGGGTTACTGCCATGGACCAGAGAGGCCTGTCCCTGCAGTCACAGAGCTCCCAGCCTAGAGAGGGAGAACAGCTAGCCAGGAGTGACACCACTGTGGGACAGGGGCCAGCAGAGCAGCAGTAAGGGGGGCATGGGGGCACCAAAGAGCGGCCAAACCTAGATCTAGTTCAAGCCCCGGTCTAGCGTGCCAGGGAAGGTCTCCCCGAGAGCTTGACTCTTTCAGCTGAGACCTTGTTTGATTCTTGCCACAGTCCAGTTTACAGAGAGGGCAACTGAGGCCCAGAGAGGTCAGCTGACTCGCCCAGGAACACACAGTCAGTGAGTCAGAGAGCTGGGACCCAGAGTCAGGGCTCAGACCCCCAGGCTCCCACTGCAGCAAGAGCAAATGCAGACAAGCTCCAGCGAAGGAGGGAAGTTGTGCCATGGAGGAGAGGTGTGAGGCAGGCGGAGTCGGAGGGAAAGGGATCCTCCAAGAGATGGAGTCCAAAGGAGGGTAAGGATGGCCAGGGGGACGGGTGTCCCCTGAGAGAGCTCACTGCCCCTTGAGCCCCAGTGAAGCCCTGGAAAGCCTCTGGCTGCAGCCTGTACACTCAGGCAGTTCCTGGGGGCAGACAAAGGGGGGGCACACCCACCTGGCCACCAGCTGGGGAGGTAACTCCATCTGCTTGCTGCCCAGACCTTCCACGTGATGGACACGGTGCTCATGACACCTCCCCCTGAGTTTCCATAGCAACTAGGAATCACCACCACCCCCATCCCAACTCACAAGATGTTCTGCCTGTTGTGGCCAGCAGCTGTGTCGGGTTGTGGAGAATAACACAGCCTGGCCTTTGAGACTGGTTTTGCTGTCCAGTCATCCCTGATGCAGCAGAGTTAGATGTGGTTTTAGTTGCGGGGGGCAGGTGATAAGGGGTCTCTAATGCTCTGAATGCATCCACCTGCCTCAGCTCAACGTCACCAGAGATAGACTGTGGTCAGCATTCATCCCAGAATCCCCTGCTGGAGCTAGTAAGGCGGCGTCCCTGCTGAAGAGATGCTCCAGGTTTAATAGACCCAATCTTCAGTTAACCCCAAAGCTTCCGTTTCCTCATCTGCTAAATGAAGAGAATTATGCCTGTCTAAATAGTTTGTTATAAAGAAATAAGATGACATCTAGCACAGAAAACATGTTCTAGCAAAATGCGTAGCACACAGTCGGTGCTCAGAAATGTCAAATTTGGAGGGTCCATTCTAAGCATTTTTGCCTGTCCCCACAGATCCTTATTATAGCCTCCATGAATAGGTAGAAAGACAGAAGCCCCAGCGGTCCTTGAGAATTCGAAGAGCCCAAGTTAGGGGTCACCAGAGGTTCATAACACACTGGTTTATTGAGAGTGGACTTACCAGCAGGAGAGTCCTGGGTTTTAGCCCTGGCTAATGACTGGGGCCTGCCCTAAGGCCCTGCGGGGACTTAGGCAGGTCACCTGCCCTCTCTGGTCCCCAGTTAGTCTTTCCATCTGGACTGGCCTAAGCCAGAGGTTTTTCAGATTATGTTCCACAGAAGCTTAGGTGCCTCAGGGGACACTGTGGTAAGGAAAGGGATAAGACTGAATAGGGGACCCCCCCCAATCGTGCTTTGATGGAATTCATATGTGCCACAGCTTTAAAAGTAGTTTGAAAACTCTGGCCTCATGCTCCTGGATTTGCTGTGGGGGATGGCACCTTGGCTGCTTCCTCAGCCCCAGAGGGTGGCAGCAGCCACACCAGCAGATGTCCCCAACCCCAAAGGTGCCCCAAACTCCATTTTCTCCCATGCAAAACCAGCCCGAGCCCTCTTCCTGCCCTGGCCCTTCTCCCTGACAGTCCCAATGGCCCAAATACTGGCCGCTTCAGCCAGACATCCCAGAGCAGTATGGTGAAGGGCCCTGGGGCAGAGAGGGGGCCTCTGAGGGGGAAAAAGCCCTGGCCAGCTGACTCTTCCCCTTGGGGGGAAACAGCAGGAGCCAAGCCCCAGAACACTGGGCCAGTGGCCTGCCTCCCAGGGTGTTCTTGCTGAGTGTGGTGGGTGGGGGCCTCATCTGCATTTGGGACAAAGCCTACCCGGTGCTTGAGTGTTGTTGCCATGGAGACTCAGAAAGGTGTTATTAGCATCTTTTCAACTCGGTGGCCCTGTGTGGTCCGTCCCGTGCAATCTTAGCAGTATCGCACCATCACCCTGGCAACCCATTAGCCTAGTGTTGTTACCATGGAAACCCCAGCAAGGTCGATCAGTCCAGGAACTTCCCCGAGGAGATGCGCGCTGGGGGATCCGCCCATGGCAGGCCCACTCCTCAGGCCTCCCAGTTGACAGTAACCCGCTCCATGGGCACTGAAGGTAGTTTAGGATCTTTTCTGGGGCAAGCGCAGAGTCAGCGTGACAGGAAAGAATTTGGCCCTGCACAGTGGCAGATCTATATGCTTTGTTACCATGGAAATGGTGCTTTTTAAGGATCTCAAAGCACAATGCAAAACTAACTCTTCCAGGAGATTGAGGCTGGCGGGAAAGGAGGCTGTGAGCCTCATTCACTTGTCCATTCATTCATTCATTCACCATTTATTGACTACCTATTAATACAATGAGTTCTGTGTAGGTACTGGCCTCTAACTATAGGACCATCTGCTCACTCACTCACCCCATTTGAAAGAGGACTAATGAGATGGGGCTAACTATCCTACTTCCTGCTTCAGTCTCCATTTGAGGAGAAGGTATTGGCATGTGAAAGGGAATGGAATCAGAGGGTCTGTGTGTGTCCGGGGGTACAGGGAGAATGTATGCTTTCTGTAGTCTCCTGTTTTTAACCTACACCCTGCTGGAGTCTTCAGGAAATCAGGATCTTTGTGTGGACTGGCTCACCAAATGCTTGGCCAGACACGCAGGAAGATTCTAGCAGCCACAGCCGTGTGAAGTCAGAATAGGCTACCTTGAGAAGTAATGAGCTCCCCATCACTGGAGGTATGCAAGCAGAAGCAAAACAACTGCTCCGTGATGATTGTATATAGGCTGTAGAGCACAAGATTAAGAGCACAGGTTCTGGAGGCTGGCTGCCAGGCTTCAAATCTTGGCCCAACTGACTAACTATGTGACTTTGGGCAATTTTCTTAAGCTTATTGAGCTTTGGTTTCCATGTCTATAAAATGGGAATGATAAGAGTTTCTACCTTGTGGGGTTGTTGGGATTAAATGAGTATAATATATGTAAAGTACTTAGAACAGTACCTACTATATAATAAGTGTTCAATAAATAGTAGCTTATATTATCTACTGATGGCTCAACTAAGGTCCCTGACAACCCCAGGATTCTATATGACTGTTGGTTACAAATCTTCCTGAGCACCCTGGGGATAAAAAAGTGATTCTTCCAGGGGTGGGACTGCCTGGCTGGGGAGCTGGCTGAGGGAAGCACTCACCCCTTACATGCTTCTAGCAATGGTTTCTGTCTCAAAGTGCTTTTGGAATCAGTGTCTCAGTTGAGCCTCAAGACAACTCAAGAGGTGCAATGATCCTCCACATGCTATAGATAAGGGAGGCGAAGCTCAGAGGGGGAGAGTGACACAGCTACCAAGTGGCAGAACTGGGATGGAACTTCCCCTCTATCACACTGCCTGGTGGTCCCCAGGGCTGCCATATGGGGAGGATGGCAGTTGGAAGGGGCGAGTCATGGGGCGGGCAGAGGAGGAGCCCTGCCCGGCAGTAACCTGTGGAGAGCAGCTCCCCACTGTTTGCCTTTCTCCCAGGAGGAGCTGAGGCCAAAGCCCAGGGAGCAGAAGAGGGTGTTTCCTAGAAATGCTGCGGGTGTGGCTGGTGCTCACTACCCATGGGCAAAGGACAAGGCTAGGCCTGCTCGTGAGTACTTACTGGAACCTCAACTTGAATGCTCCACAGCTCCCGTCCCTTTGATCTCACTCAGAAAGCTGGGCGTTTGGGCAAAGTCCAAGGGAGTCATTAGACTCTGATCTGACATTTCTGTTCTCAACCTAATGGCACAAGTATTTCACTGATGGCTGATGGCCTGACCAAGGGATTTTGCTTGCTGAGACTAGTAAGGTGGACTAGTGTTTTCATGCCATTTGGAGAGGCCATGAACAAGAGGACTGTTTAAAAAAAAACAACAACCTTTCTGTTAGGCTGGAGAACAAGAGTAATACCCTAACTCATGGTCTCCTGAAGCTCCAGGTTAAAATATATATATATATATATATATATATATATATATATATATATATATATATTACCTGGAGTGT
>NW_006776544.1:1688423-1704991 GCF_000442215.2 Lipotes vexillifer | reverse complement strand
ATATATATTACCTGGAGTGTAGGAAATAGACAGGGGTGATTGAAAATCTTTAATAACCAGCATGGCATGGGCGCCAACTGATCAGACTGTTCAGAAACACCCAGGAAGTCTGCACTGGCACACACAGGAAAAGAGCAGCCGTGGAGCGGGCCTTGGCAAGCGTCGGGGTGCTCCTTTGGGCCTCTCCCGGGAGCACATGCAGAAATCAGGTTTGCTGTTGCCTCCAGAGGCTATAGGAGATTCCCCCAGTAGCTGCGGGGGTGTCGGGGAGTACCTGCTAGGAGGGAAAGTGGTAGAACTGAAGGAAATGCTCTTTGGGACAGCCTGAGAGCCAGACAGCCTAGGAAAGTCTTGTAAGGATGCAAACAGGGCCTGGCCTGGACTCAGAGAGCTGGCTGCTGCCTTTTGCAGCCACAAGCTGGAGAATTTCACCCCGGCACATTGGGTGGCAATTTCTCTTCCTCCCCCAGCCACTTACCATGCACAGCAGGTAGCATGGACACAAGCTGTAAACACAGTGCACGTCGTGGAGCAAATGCACATACGTGCCCAGTCAGTGTTCACACACAGAGCCCACATGTGCCCATGACCTATAGACACCCTCTCAAGTCATGGGGCATCCACACTCACACCCACAACATCATTCACAGACTCAGAGTCCTGAAGCACAAGCAACTGAGTCAGCTTCGACTGACTCCAATCGGTCGCCCCTCCGCACACACCTCGGTGTTTGGCCTTCCTCACGCCTCCTGGGGAACAGGACAGCTGAGGTGGCCCGTGAGAAGTCCCTGCCATTCCCAGGCTCAGCCAGCAGGGGGAAGCCTCTCACGCCACACTGAATTTCGCCGGAAGACTAAGGGGCCTGGAGGAGACAGGGAGGCGGAGCCCAAGGAAAGTGGAACATCTAAGAAGTTGTACAGTGTCCAGCCAGCCTGTGAGCTGGCCCAGGCGCACCCAGCCACCAAGTGCCGTGGGTGTGGGGCCTCAGCCCCTCTTGCCCAGCTGATGAAATCGATAGAGCTTTGGGCAAGTTACCAGGAGAGGATGTTTTAGTTACCATAGCAGGGCTGGGCTGTCTCTCTGCCCAGCCCAGAGCTCGAAAGGGAATCAGCCAGCACACAGGAGTTGAATGGAATCTCTCATTTTGCGAGTCATAGCCACTCTCAGGCCCCACTTCTTGTCTGTGAAATGGGTTTAAGAATAAATCATGGGGGGCTTCCCTGGTGGCTCGGTGGTTAAGAATCTGCCTGCCAATGCAGGGACACGGGTTTGAGCCCTGGCCTGGGAAGATCCCACATGCCGCGAAGGAGCTAAGCCCGTGCGCCACGACCACTGAGCCTGCGCTCTAGAGCCCGCGAGCCACAGCTACTGAAGCCCACGTGCCTAGAGCCCATGCTCTGCAACAAGAGAAGCCACCGCAGTGAGAAGCCCACGCACTGCAACGAAGACCCAACACAACAAAAAATAAATAAATGTTTTTTTTTTAAAAAAAAGAACATGGGCAGTTCCCTGGTGGTCCAATGGTTAGAACTCGGTGCTTTCACTGCCGTGGCCCGGGTTCAATCCCTGGTAGGGGAACTGAGATCTGGCCAAAAAAAAAAAAAAAAAAAAAAAAAGGAGATATGTATATCTCCATTAAAAAAAAAGAAGAAGAAATCACACATGCTCACTACTCCCTCCTTGGCCTTTGGACCCAAGCCATGTGCTCCGTCTCCTAAGACTTCCCTTCTGCTGCTTTACCTCTATTCACCCTGACATCTCCCACCACACACTTCTCCTCAGGGAAGCTTCTCTGATTCTCCTAGCCCCATGTGCATCCTGCACTCTCCCCGCGATAAACTTCCTAGAATCCTGTGCTTGTCCCCAGAGCCCTGACCACAGTCCTGGTCAGACCAGCCTTTGTGGCTTTTGAATAACATCGGATCTCCCTCACCAGGTTGTAAGCAATGTGGCACAGAGTGGGCAATCAAAGGCATCTGTTGAATGTTGAGAAATGAATGTCTATGGCCCTTTGCAGATAACAAAGCACTTTCACATGCAAACCGGGCACCCTCTGAGGTCGACATTGTTCACACCTGCATCACTTCTTCACTGTACCAAACCTTTTCACTTCAGAAACTTCACTTCAGCCGCACAACCAGACTGTGAGAAAGCTAAGGATTATTATTTCCATTTTACAAACGATAAAACTGAAGCCCAGAAAGGTGAAGTGTGACCCAGGCTTAGTACTTGGAGGAGCCAGGATTTTTAAGCCTCCAGATCCCTGGCCAGAAGCTGTGATCATTAGATTCCCCTGTCAGTCATCACTTTGGGCATCGTCACCCCCATTGTGGTGAAGGCCATGCTCAGTCTGGCAAGAAGGTGTATGCTTGGCAAGGACATGGGCTTTGGTGGGGGAACAAGCCTGGGTCCCCATCTGGGCATCACCTGCCTGTGACCTTCAGAGCTGGAGGAGCATCCGGTAAGGCTTCATGGTGGAGGCGGCCTTAGCTGGCACTTGAAAGACTGGGGGAATTAGGGGAGGCAGAGAACCAGGGAAGGGAAGGCTGGGGATACTAGAGGTGCACTGGGAAATGGGGTTTTGGTGACTTGGGCTGAGGTTTTCCCAGCCTCTGCTTCCTGAAAGATACATATGATGCTCACCCCTCACACTCCTGCTGGGGCCAGGGCAGCAGCCAGGACCGGTATAGAGGGCACCAGGCAGCAAGGGCTGTCATACCCTTGCCACGCACCCGTCCCTTGAGCCTCCCAGAGGCAAGGTGAGGAGCGAGTCTTCTCTGCTGTCTCTCACATACTGTCCTACACAGAGTAGGTGCTTTTTTTTTAGCTTATTGTCCAGGTGAGTGATTCTTTTGAATGGGTCTTTGTGCAGGCAGAACGCCCTTTTCTTGTGCTTGGGTTCTGAAAATGTTAGCCTAGGTTGAGGGGAGGTGGAGCTACTTTTGAAACTTGCATTAAGGCATGGGATCTGCAACTTGACAGGCAATGCAGGAGCAGGGCTGGGGGTGGAGAGGGCTATGGAGCTGGGCTGGTGGCTAGCCCAGAGTCGCCTTGGGGTGGGGTAGGAGGAAACTGAGATTGAAACTCTTGGGAAAAGCAGCGTCTGAGATCTCTGAGGTGACGGAGGTGGAAGGGACCAAGAGGTGAGCCCTCCCTCCTGAGACACCTCCTCCCCCCCCATCCCTGTGTGCTCTCTCCCCTCCCACTTTACCTTCCTTTATCTTTTCACACCCCTCACACCTGAGGGCTTAGGAGTTCCCAAGGAGGTGAGAGGACTCTAGGCTGTGAGGAAATTTGGGGGTCTAGAGACAGGGGGATGAAACTATGCCAGGGTCACCGGCTCCTATCCCCACACTTGCTGGGGAGGGAGCCAGAGACACCCCTGCCTAGATGGAAAGAAGGCTTCTTTCCGGCCACGCCGGCCTCCCAGGTCCCACAGATACAAGCATTTTTGCTGCCCTGAGACTGAGGGTGCCAGAGTGAAGCCCTTGCCGTAGCCGGGAGGGGACGGCAGCCCTTGAGTGACTGCTTGGCACTTCAGTACTGCCTTCACCTTGCTTTAAAGCAATGTCACCTTGGTCCCCTCATTCCATTCCATTCCACAGAAGATCCTCAGATGAACTTAGCCTCTCTGTGCCTCAGTTTCCTCAGCTATAAAATGGGGTTGCGATGGGGACTAATTCAGCCAGGACAGGCGATGTGCTCGAACAGTGCTTGGCACACAGGAAGCACTTGCTCCCTACCTGTCGTGTCGTGTCTGTCAGTATCGTCTAGCTATGTCCCTTTAAGTGGGTCACTTTCCCTTTCTGAGCCCGACTTTCTCCTGTAAAAGGTCTGTAAAAATTAAGGGGCTCAGGACACTGAATGGCCTCCCAGGAGCCTGCCAGCTCTGCCCTTCTAGGATTCTGTAAGTCTGAGGTAGGGAAGGCTGAGATTGTTGTCCTATGAAAATAGATGAGGGGGGACTGGAACCCCCAAAAGATGAACTGACCTGCCTAGAGTCACACAGCCAGTTACAGGCCAAGCTGGGTTTAGGATCCCGAGTGCTGAGCCACTAGCTTCAGGCCACTGGGCTATGCAGCCTGCCAATTCTTTCACACCCAGGGAAGGTCAGAAAGCATTTGGTTTGCAAGATGGGGGAAGTATGAAATGGAGGTCCCAGCAGCCTCTGGGGCCAGGAGAAGCTTGGGCAGACCCACGTAACCCAGTGGAGGCTTTCCTCACTGGCCAAGGGTCCCGTTTCCCACCATTTCTTCTGTTTCTTCTCCCAGAGCACTGATTCCCTCTGGAGAGTGACCCGAAGCAGCCTCACTGTCTGCTGGAACCCCAGCAAAACCCTGTGCACAAGCATCTGCTTCCCACCCACCCACTCCTTCCAGGCGGCCAGGCAGGTGTGGAGGTTGAGACCCAAAAGGGGCCAAGGGGCCCCTCCACGGCCAGCCCTGGGCAGAAGCAGAGTCAGGACTGAACTCAGCTTTCTGGGCACCTGGCCTCGGGTGGAAAGGAACCTGAGGGCCAGGCCGGTCTCCTGGAGCAAGTGCCTGGCCCCAAAATCCAGGATCGAGTGCTGCTCAAGCTAACGCTGCCACGGGGGTGAGTGCTGAGGGCCATCTGTCCCTGAGGAGGCCCTGTGGGTTGTCTAGGAGACTGGAAATTTCCAGTGCCCCAGGCACACTCGGATCGGGGAAGCAGACTCCTAGCGGGAGCGGGGCAGCTGACCTGAGCTGAGGATGGAGCCGGCTTTGAGGCTTCGCTAGCCAGTTAGTGGCTCTGTGAATCTGAACAAGTGACTTGACCTCCCTGAGCTGGTTGTTCCATCTATAAATTGGGAACGATGATGACTGCCCTGTCCACCTTTCAGGGTTAGACTGTGGCTTAGTGGGGATAATATTACCTCCCACTAGGGAGCGCGCACCATGGGCCAGGCACCGTGCCCAACACTTGACCTGCATCATCGCATTTGGTCCTGACTGCAGCGCTCAGAAGCAGCCAGAGTATCCTGCCCGCTGCGGAAATGGGGCTCATGGAGACACCAGCTTTCAGGTCTCACAGAGAAGTAAACGGTGGTGCTGGGAATTGAACCCTGGTCTGACTCCAGACTTCCCCTTCCACGGAAAGCCCTCTGTTAGTATAATTATTGTCAGATAGCATGGCATAGAAGGCAGCTCATAAGCAGTTTACTAAATTCTCTTAATTCTAGACCTTGCTGCAGAAAGGAAGTCTTCTCCTCGGGCCTCAGGCAAGGGTTCAAGGGCTCAGCTGAAGGGCTCGCCGATGCTTCACATGAGACAGGGTTCTGTGGCCCGCCATCTGTTTTTATAAACACAGCCACAGTGGTTCATTTACATTTTGTCTAAGGCCACTTTTGCAAGACAATGGCTGACTTGAGTACTTAGGACAGAGACCTCACAGCCTGCAAAGTCGATTTACAGAAAAAGCTTGCTGATCCCTGATTTGAAACATGCAAGGAAATGTCCTAGATGCAGCTCCGGCCTTTGACTGAAGTCCAAGGCAGCAAGCCAGGGGAGTCCCTCTCTGAGCACTGGTCAGTATGTAGGAAAACTGGTTTTTCAAAGGAACCCTGGAGACATCTTCCATTTGGGGGGGGGGGCGGGGGTTCCAGAGAAACGCTGGCTGAGTCAGTTGCCCCTTTCTAGGACCAGAAAAGAAGATGGTAAGTCTTCTCTGCCATTCCCTTTGGCAGTCAGCTGGTACAGGCCCACTCTGGTCAGAAATCTGGGGTTGAGAAATTTCAGCTGAATAACCTTCAGTCCTGAAAAATAGAATTCTATAAAGCACCTCAGAATGGCTGCTTGGGTCAGCCAGGACTTGTGGGAGATTCTGAAATGTTAGGCATCTAAGTAGATATGGCTCATTTTATACCAGGCCTGGGGTCCTGAAAAGCCTTGTGTGTGGCCTGAGTCTGTTTGCCTCCCTTATCTCTTTCATTTCAGGGGCTGCCTAATTTCTAGGTGGATTTGAAGCGCTGTTGTTTTTCAGGTTCATCTGCCCACCCCACCCCCTAACCCTTCCAGGTCTTGGTCCAGAAGTAATCAGTGAACAAAAAGTGAACTCCTTTTTCTTGTTTCCCTCTGTATTTTCAAAAACAGCCCCCTACTCTGATTCTATTGTATTTATTTGGTCAAGATATCTCCAAGTGGTGGCAACCCATATGTCCTGCCTTCTTTTGGTTTGATGTCTAATTATCTTTACAGAAAACCACCAGCTTTCCTTCCCCTCATCCTCTGCCCCAAGGAGGTCAGACTTGCCTCCACCCACTTGCATACCATGACTACATATGCCTGGAGGACCCTGGTGGCAACTCCCCTTCCTTGTCCCCACATCCACTGTGCACCATCCTCCTGCCAACTTAACCAAAGGCAACTGGGTCTTCTGGGGCCGGTGTAAGCTGGTGTCTCCGTGAGCCTTTCTCTGATCCCACCAGTCCACACCACGCCATCTATTTCCAGTGCACTTACTGGGATTTAAGTACATTTTGTACTTAAGTCTTCCCTCTAATTAGGGGACCTTCCATAGTACCATAGAAAGAGTTTACATTCTAGAATTCAAAGTCCAGAGTTTAGATTCACTTATGGGCTGTGAGCCTTTGGGCAAGTTGCTTCAACTCTCTTAGCCTGTTTTCTCATTTGTAAAACGGGGATCTGTGTCGCTCAGTTGTTAGGATAATAAAATGAGTTGATATTTTTAAAAAAGAGCTCTGTAAACTGTTAAAGGGCTACACACTCAAGGATCGGTATTAAGTTGCCCTGCCCTGCCTCCTCCCCCTTCTCCTTGGTTTCTTGTGAAATTAGAGCTTTGGGGGTGATTAGGGCGGTAACAGACCAATCAGCATAAAGCCAGCCCGCCCAAAACCTCCTTGCCTAAAACCAGTTCCTCTGACAACCAGTTTGCCTAAAAGTCAAAGTAGTAATTTTGAAAGAAGGCATCTTTGTACCAATTTTCCTAAGAGGCACTTCCAACACAATGTCATATTTTTAAATCACTATGTCACAATCTGCAACATTTTGTCAATGGCAAGATTGTTGTGTACGCTTGTGGGTGGCATTTTCTATTTTATCTTTCATTGAGCAGTTTCATGACTTTTTAGCAAGTGTCTGAAGACCCTTTCTTCAAATTGTATATTTCTAGAACTGAATACTTGTCAAATCTGTAGAATTTCCCACAAGATTTATCGAATGCACCTTTTGGATCACTTCTGTCTCCTATTTGCTGGGTTTTACTCTGGATCGTGTATACCTGTGTGCACCTAATGAGTTGATTAACCAAATTAGCATGTACCCAATGTTCCTTCCTGTTCTCCAAGATGTTGCCATTTTGACAACAAGCGTGAAGAGGTGAGACAGATGGGGCAGAACTGCATCGAACTCCTTGCATTTTATTTCTCAGGCTACCTCGTGCATCAAGCAACTCTACTTTGTGAAACGTAGAATGATACATACAAAGTCATTACCAAATGTATTTATTGCAGGAAACAGAACATTTCTCAAGAACGGCAACTGGCTAAAAAGTCCCGAGAGTGTTCAAAAGTAGATAAAAATAGAAGACACACACCGAGGATATAAAACGATTTTTAGTAGATATCCCACCTTTAATCAGAATGTTCTTAAATAAATTTTTTTAAAGATCCTTCAAAGGACACTGCCAAAAAAAAACAAAATTAGGACACTCAGATGCCAAAACACTTAAAAGTGGACTGCATTTTATGTGAACTGGTCATTAAGCATAGGGATTCCTTTTGTGAGTTTGTGGCAAATTAGTTTGAAGCCATTGGGCCTGGAACCGATTTAGGAGGCAGGCACTTCCCTCCCTGCACATGAAGTTCATGGGCACGGTGGGGGGGGGGCGGGGGGGGGACCATGGATCTCAGCGGAGAGGTGTGCCCTTCCTGAACGTGACCTCCAAGAGTAAGGGCGAATTGTCAGCTTTTAACTCTTTATTATAAAGACATATTTACACTGAACAATCTTTACAAACACAGTGAACACAATTAGGGGAAAGGGACGATTTCTTAATGAAAAGCGCCTTAATAACTTTGTATAAATTAGTATAAGAATCATACACAACCACTTTAAATAAGACGGCCCCTCAGCACCTCCACTGCCCTGTGTCTCCAGACTTTCCCAGCCGTTCCTCTCCCGCTGCCCACGGCCCAGCCCCCGCCCTTCCCCCTGGGCTGGGCAACTGATGCGACAGGAGATGCAGAAAGGAAGAGGGGGAAGAAGACCCAGCCCCAGTGGGGACATCCGTGGCAGAAGAGGCTTTCTGGACACTGGCCAGACCCCACTCTGGGCTGAGGGGTGTTTGCGGGGGGCAGCAGGTGCCCAGCCTGGCTCCCCAGGGCGGCCTTAAAGCAGCAGTAGCAGCAGCAGCGTTAGCAGCAGTGGAGGGAAGGGGGAGGGGCGGGTAGGCAAACGTCGGGGTTGCTCTGGCACTCCGGGGGCCGTGACTCCCCCTGCCCCACACGTACATAGGTGGCCATCCGGCTCCCGTCTTCCCTTTTCTCCCTCCCACAAGGCCTTTGAGAAGAAAGCCTGCTGAGAGTTACACTCCCTCCCATCTTTCCTTCTGTCCTTCCCCCCTCCCTTCCTTCCTTCTTTGTTTCCTCCGTCTTCTCCCCACTCCCTGCCTCCTCAGGGAAAGGCCACTGGGAGACGAAGGTCCAGTCAACGTGAAGGGAAAGCCACTGAGTCCAATTGGTTAAGGCCACCTCCTGATTCCTGGTAGTCTCGGTGCCTGAGCTGCCTCTATGAAAATGCCCAGGGCCTGGGACTGCTGCAAGGAATGGGGGCAGCTGGCCAGTCAGGGAATTTTCCAGGCCGGGTTGGGGAATGGACCAGAAGGGGCAGGCCAGGGAGGAGGGAACAGCTCCGTCCCACCATGGGGCAGTTCACAGCCGGCCCCCTCTCCCTTCCTGGCCATCCCCAGCCCCAACCCCGGGGAAAGGCACTTAATGGGTTTGGAAGACATCGTCAAGAAGGAAGAGGGCATCATCACGTGGGAGTTCGGAGACCTGGGCCCTCGTGCTGGCTCTGCAGCGGCACTGAGCAGGTCACCATCCCTCTCCGAGCCTCTGTTTCTGCGGGAGTTTGCATAAGGAGGTGGCGCTAAGTGAACTCCAAGGTTCCTTTTGGCTCTGATCGGCTGTGATTCTTGGCAAAAGCAATCATCCTACTTGGCTTTTGCTCCTGGGAGGGTACAGAGCCACCTGAGGCGCATCCCCTCCCCTCCTGAGTTGGAGCTTGAACCAGCTGGGGGGGTCTGGGGGCGGGAGTGAGTGGGAGGGGCTGCTAGGCGGCACAGTGAGGCGAGAGAAGGGCCCCTCTCCTTCCCCTCCTCCTCAACCGGGCCAAGCATGGGGATGAGGAAGAGGCCACAGCAGCTAGCCCTCCTCTTCTCCAACGCTTCACTCCCCCTTCGCCAGGTCGCCAAGCCCCCGTTCCCATGCCCCCAGGGCACCCTGTCTGCATCCCAACGACCCGGTCCCTCTCACTGGAGTCTCTCATTGCTCCGCTCTCTATGGCCCTCTGGAGGCCTGGGGGGGAGGTGCTGATGCGAAACCCTGGAATCTGCTGGAGCCCATTAGAGAAGGGCGGGGTCCACCCAGCCCCCAGGGCATACCTGAGGCAGGAAGGGCTGAGAGAAGGCTTCGACGTTAGGGTATTGGACACAAGAGGCAGGGACTAGGGCAGAGGGAGGGCTGCGGAGAGGAAGGACGGCCTTCCAGTGCAGGGTCGCGCAAGTCGCGAGGGGGCACGGGATGGGCCCTTGCTAGGGGCAGGAGCGCGCCGATCCATTCGGGGAGGCTGGCGGGGGAGAAGAGCCGGACCGTCAGCGGCCAGAACAGGGGCCAGATGAGGCGAACGGACGGGGGCGCTCCAGAGAAGCAGGCCGATCGACGGAGGAGTAGAGAGAATCACGGGGGGCGGACACGTGGTGGCCCCTTCAGTCCTAAAGAGGAAAAATGACCAGAGAGGGGTCATTGACGTGTCCTAGGCCAAGGGAACCGCCTGGGACAGGAGAGGAGACGGCCTTCACCCGCCCTCCCCACAAGCCTGAACCTAAAGCCCCAGGCCACTGAGTCGGTGCCACCCTGCCCTGGCGACAGGGGGAAGGACAGCAGGCCAGGCCTCAGGGGCAGGCTCAGGCCCTGCTCTCCCTTTCCCACATCTCCGTACAGCTCTCTTCCTGTTCTCTGCTAGCGGCTACCCCCAAGGATCCCTGCCTCCACCCGCCGCCCCCCCGCCCCGCCTCTGGTGAGGATCCACACCGCACACCTGCACATATACACTGGGGCACCTCTCCCCAGCTCATCAAGGCCCTCCAGAACACTCCAGCTGGGCCAGCCAGCCCAACCCTAGGCAGCAGAGTGGAGGGGAGCCAGCATCTAACTCCTGGGGAGTGTCAAGCCCCTCTCCGGCCTTGGTCTCCTGTCTAAACTGAAGGTGCTCTGTAAGCCCCGGTGTTATGCATGGGGCCAGCACTGCCTGGTGCAGGTGTCTGGCTAGCGGTAAGCAGCAGGGCCACCCGGCTTCCAGGCTGTTCCTCCCCTGCCCTTTCTGTGCCGCCCACTGACCAGAGGCTCAAGTACCTGCTTCAGAAAGGCATGGGGCCCTTATGGGAGAGGCGCGGCCGCTGGCGGCGGAACTTCCTCCGACCTCCCTGCCAGGGCCCTGGGCCGCTCCTTGGCCCTCTGGGCTGCACCAGGTGGCGGATGGTGCCTTCCTCCATCCCATTCCCGTCAGAAGTCTGCAGCAGGGGCCCTGCTGGAAGGAGAAAGCCTGTCATCCCAAAGGCTGATGCAGATGGGCCAGGGCCCCAGAGGAGGGGCAGTCTCTCCATGAGGTGGCGCTCTCAGAGCTTTTGTTTTTCCTCTTCCAATCAGTGAACCGATGAACCATTTGCAATGTTTACACTGTCCTGGGGCAAACAGAGCCCACTACTCACATTTACAAATTATACACCTGACTTGATGTCCTTTTGACAGTCCTACCGTGTTTCTGATGGGCACAAACATGTTCTGTGCTCAGAACATCACTGGGGGGTGCAGCTTGGGGTATCATGCCTGTACTCAGGCTGGGGCACAGCAGACAATAACTTCCCACTGCACCCTTGTGACTGATACACTTAAAGCATTTCAAACACACAACATTTCAATGAAAACAACTCCCCCCATCACGTGCCTATCACCCAGATTCAACAGTTATCCAGATGGAGCTACATATGCTTTGGTTCTCCTGTTTCTTTCTTTGCAGAGATATTTTAAAGCAAATCTGGAACATGATGTCATTGTACATCCTTTGGCACGCAGGTGACCCACTTTTGAGTACTAGAGCTCTCATACCTCACCCCTGGGCATCTCATCAGTGTTTGGCCATCTTGGGGCTCACTTGTTCCTGTGGCCTCCCTGTGGGTGTGGCTGGGGGATTGTTTGCAGGGCGTGGGGGGAAATCTCTGACTCTGTGTGCCTTATGCTGGGTTCTAGTCAGCCTGTGACCAGATTCAGAGGCCAAGAAATATTGTACAAATGAATAAACAAATGAGTGAACGTCACCTGAAGCAGCAAGTGCATGGGGAGGGGGGTGGGCTGTTAGTATTGCCCCCCCATTGCCCTACCTCCTTTCACCCCTAGATCATACCCCCATCCTGTGCCTGATGCAAATTCCTTCCATTCCAATCCCAGCTGGCTCCTTTTCTGCTCTAGGGGGCTCTTCTCTACATCTGTCCACATCTGGCTTAGAGGAGAAGCCTCCTGATGCCAGACCAAGCCCTGCCAATAGAATCCAAGTGGCGCTGGGTGTTCCTGGGTGTGATGAGGGAAAGACACACGATGAGGCCCCAGGGGTACAGCAGGCATGAGAAGAGAGGCACAGTGCTCAGATGGGGAGGGTATCCTCTCCAGATGCTGAGACCCAGGACTGTGAGTGGTGGTGGCAGTCAGGGAGGGCGGGATGTTGGGGGGAGGGGTCCTTAAGAGACAGGGGAGGCCCAGAGCCAGGATGAGGAACACGGCTGGTGGGCTCAGACTCTGGCCAGCGAGACGTCTGGACTCTAGGGCTGCAGAGAAGAGCTACCTAAGCTGACCGAGCTCTCAGCCACCTCTCGTGGAGGCTGCAGTCCAGCCAGGTCAGGCGAGCTGGCACTCCACAGACAAGCCAGCCGCCAGAGGCAAGCAGAGCAGGGAGATGCTATGGTGCTGGGCAGGAGGCAGACAGGCAGAGTGCTTGTGCGATGCCCAGGATGGGGCTGGTCTGAAGAAATACAGCTTCTAAGGCCAGTGATCATGAATCCCAGTCTCCCTCTCCCCGCACCATCGGGTTCGCCTCCAGCTATATCCCTGTCTCTTGAAACCTGTTTCCATCCATCCAGGAGTCTCCACCACTAGCTCACAGTTTCCATATAACCACCCATTGGCTGCTCGCCCCCCAACCATACCCCTGGCGGCTCTTCCTTTCCTTCCTCCCTGCCTCCAGCATCCCCACGCTCCGGTTCCTTCCTTGGCTGTTTGGCTCCTGTGATTCCTCCTCCACTTGCACACAGTTTCCAGGCATTTATCCTCCTCTTGGGCCAAACGCAGGCAAGGATTGTCCTTAGGGCCCTCCCTGCCCAGGCCCCTGGCGCCTGCTGCTGTCCACGCTCTCTCGCCCAGACACGCACGCACACACTCTCTAGCCCTCCACCCTCCCTCCCAGAGAGAACGCCACAGGCCCATTAGGACCCCTCGGTTTACCAGCCACCCTTCATGCTTCTGGTCGGGGGTGGGTTACTGTGTCAGTTCCTCCCCTAAACCCATCACCTAATGTAAATTAAAACACGAGTTGTGTTTGCACTTTGGGGCAGTAGGCATGGACAGGGGCAAGGAGGCTGCTTTCGCCTGTCATAGGGCTACCCTCTGAGTGCCATCTGCAAAGGGGCTGGGCCGGGGAGGGAGAGGAGGGAAGCCCCTTCACTAAGCTCCCCACCCCAGCTGCTTCAGCTTCTGCCTTGTGTTTTGGAGTCCCCTCAAGGCTGTTCTGCCCTCCCAAGAGGACAGGAATGATACTGATGAGAAGTTGGTACCAGAGGAACTCTCAGGGCGAAAAGGACTGTGCTGAGGGTGTGGCCAGGCAAAAGGAAGGACCCTACGGGCCTTGAAGGTGTCAGTGAGGTCTTGGTTCTTGTGTTGCAGGGATGGCCAATGGCACAGGCTATGGCCCTAGTGGTAACAGCAGGCATGAGAAGAGAGGCACAGTGCTCAGATGGGGAGGGTATCCTCTCCAGATGCTGAGACCCAGGACTGTGAGTGGTGGTGGCAGTCAGGGAGGGCGGGCTGTTGGGGGGAGGGGTCCCTAAGAGACAGGGGAGGCCCAGAGCCAGGATGAGGAACGCGGCTGGTGGGCTCAGACTCTGGCCAGCGAGACGTCTGGACTCTAGGGCTGCAGAGAAGGGCTACCTGAGCTGACCGAGCTCTCAGCCAGGCCCCGGAGAGCATCACCCAGAAGCCCCTGGCACCTTGCACCCCACTGGATGGGGGGCTCACTCTCCTTGTAGCCGGAAGTCTGCAGTCCCTCCCCCACCCTGATTCCATCATCCACCTGTTTCCTACTTTTGATTCTGAGTCTGGTTCACCCTAAGAGAAGCTGACACCTGAAACCCTGGCTTTGTCCTGTGCAAAGGGACAAAGCAGAGGCTTTTGATTCTCATCAATGCAGAGGTCCCGGCTATACAAAAGAATTCCCCTGTAGAAACGGGCCATCCCCAGTGTACTTAAATATTTTCCTCTAACGCATCTGCTACTTACAGGAAGGCTGGGGCAATCCCGCAAAGAGTCGCGAGCCTAGAGGGACCGAAGCGCCATCAGCAGTGAAGCTACAGCATCTCCACCATGAAGCGCAGTCAGGGGTAAACAGGGCTTGCTTTTCACACAATCTAAACTCCATCCCTGCCCGTTCACAAAGAGGTGTGTGCCGCTTCTCAGGAACACGCCATCCTCACTAGGAATGAAACATCTTTTTTTTTTCCTCTTGCCGTCCGGCCTGTCTTGTGATTGCTTTAAAAGCCCACACAAGTGCCCTGGTGGCACTGGCTATGTCCCCTCCACTGCTCTGGGGCCCTGCATGTGTCTCCAGGATGAAGCGCCCCTCCTTTGTCTGCCCAGCCCAGTGCCCTGAGCCGTCTTCCCACGCCAGCCGTGCTGCCGCGGACACATCACGCCCTGGCAGCCTGGTCGTCCGCTTCACCTGCATTAGTCCTTTGCCGCTGAGAGGCCTGACTCAGGTTACCTGGGTGCTTAGTTCCGAGGCATTGGGGATGGAGTGGAGATGCCCCCTCCCTGAGTGGGAGGGGTCCAGGAGGCTGTCCTCACGCTGTCATTGTGGCTGCAGGCCTCAGCTGGGGCCGGGGAAGGGCAGGAGGGGGACAAGGAAAGACACAAAGGTGCTCAGACAAAGACCAAGGGCTACTTGGCCCTGGCCCAGCAGCTCTCAGACTCAAGAGCAAAGTGTGTCCCAGGTCAGGAGGCAGTGGAGGAGTCTGTGTGTGGTGGTGGGAGTGCATTCCAAGTCAGGACACGGCGTGTCGTGAGAAAGCACGGATTTCAGGCCTGGAGCTGACTGGGGACTCTGGCTGGGGAGAGCATGCAAGTGTGGGCCAAGGGCAAGGTGGTTCCGAAAAGGTCCCTCGTTCTGAGCCAGGACAGGAGGCAGGAGGAGCAGGACATGTGTCCCCAGACCCTGGGCTGGTGGCCGCCTGCACAGAGGTGGCCCCCTTGGCCCCAGGACAGGACGGGGGTGGTGTGGGGGGACGTGGCAGGGGGAGGTGGAGAGGCAGGGGGAGCTTTGGAAGTTTCCAGTGCTAGGCTTAAGCAAAATGTGAGGGCAACAGATTTACCCAGATCCAGCTGTGGAGATAGGTGACCTAATGCAAAAAGGTGAATTGAAGCAGGACGTGGTAGGGTCTGAGCCAGATGCAGCGTTCCCTCCCCTTGAAACCGGCTCCCCCTTTACCGGTAATGCCCCAACAGCTGGACCCTGAAAGGGTCCGGGTGTGGGTCAGTTAGCCAAGGGTCTCCCCGTAGGCTCTGGGGGAGCCACAAGTGTGCAGATCAGGTAGGCCCAGCTTCCTCCGGGATGCCCTCTCTGCACCACTGTTTGACAGTGGTGGTGTCCCGTGGGTGTCTTATCTCGCCAACTGCCCTGGATGCAGGCTCCAGGAGGGCAGGCCCGTGCGGTGTCCTTCATTCATATCTTTGGCTCTCTTTCTGCCATTGCCTGCCTGACAGGAGTTTCTGAGGGAAAAGCCTGCTTCCTTCTTACCAGTGAGATGGCTGAGCCAGGGCTCGGGCCTGAAGAGAGAGATCACTGGACAGCTAGCTAAAGGCAGGTAGTGCCAGACCCAGCCACTGCGCCTTCCCGAGAAGCTGGGCAGGGCTCCCCGGGCCAGGGCAGTGCCAAAGGCAAGAGCAGAGAAAGGAGGTGACCTACAAAGAGAGAGGTGGAAGCCCCACCAGGCCCCTCAGAGGCTCCCGGGCTGCATCCTGTTCTGGAGGGTCTGGAACAAAGTAGGGCCTTGGGCCCTTCCTCTAGGAAACTTGCTGCCCTGCTCTCTCCTTCCCCCTGCTCCCACCTCCCCATAAGTCCAAGCCTGGCACTGGCATTAGTCCACCTGGTCTTGGTCTTCCTATTCTGTGTTGCCAGGCAGGCAGCAGTGACAGTCAGATCACAGGACTGTGGCAGCTGGAGGTGGGAGCTGGCAGCCCCAGGAGACACTGACGCACAGAGGACAGGCAGCCCGGACTGGAACTGCTGGGATGTGGGTGGGGACCAGGCTTGGGGAGGGCAAGGGAGCACCAGTCAGTGCCAAGTATGCCAGGTGGGGGTGTGGGCAGGTGAGGGCCAGCTGCATGGAGGTATCGGGTCAGGTGATGTTTCCTGGTTTGGTGCCTGGAGACAGGGGGACTGAGGTGAAGCATGACCATGCCTGGGTCAGAGGGGGGACCGGAGCCAGGATCTCAAAGAACCAAGTCCCTGGGGTGGGACGCAGGCCTCTGGGAGAGCCTTCTGCGTGGGAGCAGGAGAGCAAACCGACAGAACTTCAGAGCCACAGTTCGGAAGGGGCTGGGGGGGGGGGGGGGGGGGGGGGCTGCCTCTGCTCACTTGCAGGCTGAAAGGAACCACAGCTGGGCTCCACGCCGCCTCCCCCGCGGCGCGCTCCTGCCTATGCAACAAGTGTCACGTCTGCATCTTGGCCCATCATCATCCCCCAGTGGCCCGCGCCCCCGGACCGGCCGGCGGCCCCTAACTTTCCACGCAGGAGCCCAACCCACCGGCCTCAGGTCAGTTCCTTCCAAGGATCCACGAGGGGAGCAGGACGTGCCCCCCCATACCCTCCACCACGTGGGGAGCGGGGCGCGGGACACGGGGCGCACGCCTGCGGCCCTGAGCTCCTCAGACTGCGAGGGGCGGCCGGGAGGGGCCAGGCGCCGGAAGGTGATGCCCCAGGCCGAGCCGAGCCGAGCACCCCGGAGGGAGCGGTGCCCGCGGCCGGCGGGCCCCTGGCCCCGGGCGCCCCGT
>NW_006776544.1:1655635-1688401 GCF_000442215.2 Lipotes vexillifer | reverse complement strand
CGGGCCCCTGGCCCCGGGCGCCCTGTCCGTCGGCGGCCCGGCGCGTGGCGGCTTCTGCACGGCTCGCGCCCGGCTCCCGGGAGGCGGAGAGAGCGCGATCTTCGGGGCGGAGGGCGGGGAGCGCGCGGGCTGCAGCCCCGGAGAGCGGCGAGGGGGCCGCGGGCGAGCGGGAGGGCGCGCACTCACCTCCACACACCGCGCTCAGGGAGAGCTCAGGCTGCCAGCGGGAATGCGCCCCGCTCACTCCAGGGGCTGCATTTTGTAGCCTGTGGCTTGGCCGCGAGCCCACTTGGTCATGTGGTCATCGGGAGGGCTGGAGGGGGGGCCGGGAAGAGGGAGAGGGAGCAAGCCTCCCGCACCGCCCCCCTCCCGGCACGCACTGGGCAGCCGCAGCCAGGGCGCGAGAGGGAACCTCGAGGTGGTCCCACAACAAAGGCTGTGAGGCCACTCTGACAGCCCACAAGCGCTCCCCCGGACAATGCCCGCCTGGCCGGGGGCCAGAGGGTTTTGGAGACCTGAAGGATTTCAAACACAGGAAGCATTTGGGGCGGTGGAGGGGCACACTTAACCCTTTGTCGCCACGCTTCCTTAACAGCTGTCAAGAAACCTGGGCGCTGCCCCCACTCACCCCCGCTACCTCTGACCCGGTCCTTCCCCACCGCCGCTCCGCAGCCGCAAGGACTTGGCCGAGACCCTCACACACTGGCCCTCCTCTCTCCTTTGCATCTTCAGCTGGGTTTGAACTGTGCCCAGCGCCCCCATTTCTCCTACCATCCCCCAGGAGGCACCCTCTACCTGGAATGCCCCCATCCACCCCATCCTTCCACAGACCTCTTCATTCTTACAGCAGCACCTCCAATCCCATCTCATTCAGAAGACTTGCCAGGATAACAATAATCCAGGAGAGGCTGCTCCTGGGTTCCTCCTCGCTGTCGGGACATGCAACAGCTCCTATGGCATCCCCTCTCTTGTTCCCCATCATCACGACAAGGGACCATTTACCCAACTCCAAACAGTCTAGGCTGGATTCATTTTGCATGTACTTGGGATTCCCCTCTGAAAGTGGGTCCTGAAGTTGTTTGCCTTCCCAGACTAGGCTGTCAGCTCCTACAGCCTGGGAGCTCCCAAGAGAAGGAGCTGCCTCTTTCACCGCACGGGGAAGCCCCTAAGGTAGGACCTTGTCTTCTCATTCTTCTGCCTCTCTCCAAAGTCCCCAATATCGGGCTCTGCACATAGGTGGCACTCAACACATGTTAAAAGACTGAATCGAAAGGTGTTTCCACATTTCAGCCAGCCAGGCAGTTTGCTTGAAGTGCGAGTCCAGATTTACACAAAAAATTTTACATTGGACAGTGTGTGTGTACCATTAAAGATGTGAGAGACCACAGTAGACTTAACATGTTTTTGAAATGTTACAACAATCCAGCATATGCACAATTTTTTATCAGTCTCCATAGCAGGGATCTCTGCTTTGTTCACAGCTGTATCCCCAGAACTAGAACGATGTCTGGGGCATGGTTGGTGCTCCCGACATAATTTTCAATATATAAATGAAATTTTCAAAACCATTCCTATTGCCTAAATCAAGGTAGTGGGAAGGGGATAAGATAGGGTTCTTGTTCATAGCCTATGTCCGCATTAGCCCCAGTCCAGTACGGAAAAGGCAGTGACATGGAAGGCAGAGCATCTCTCTTCATCCGTGAGGCCCAGGCGGTGAGCAGTGGGCATTAGTAGCGTGAGATCATTCCCCCTCTGCTGCCCCCTGGAAAGAGTCTTCCACCCAGGAGGAGAAACACTGGACCTCTAGTCTCCACCCTCACCTGCCTTAGGGCCTTGCTGTTGTCACCTAAATTTGCTGCATCTCCTGGGGATGATGGTCTCCGTGCTACCCCCTTCAGGGTTGTTATGGGATTGAATGAGATAATGTATCTGAAGGCACTGTGTAAATAAGGTATCAACCCTTGAGGGATGGTTTTTAGGAACCATGATCCTCCATTCCCTGACTGAACAAGCCCATACATTTGCAAATGAGTGCCCCCATAAGTAGGTTCCTAGAAGCGCCTTTACCAGGGTGTGTATAGGCTATTTGCTAAGTGGTTTAAGGGCTGCCCTTTCCAATATGACTGATACTAACAACATTTAAAATAAAATGAAAACTTTATTTCCACTGCTGCACTGGCCATATTTCAATTGCTCAGTAGCCACCTGAATTGGACAGCACAGAATAGAACCTTTCAATTATTGCACTAAGTTCTACTGGACAATGCTGGGGGAGAGCACCCCAGTCATTCCTTTTTCTGTAATTCTTTTTCCCACCTTACTTAGTTTTCAAAATGTGCAAGGGAACAACATACAAAGGCAAACTCAATACAAATTTAAGACAAGCAACTCTTTTTTTTTTTTTTTTTTTTGGGGTACGCGGGGCCCTCCCTGTTGCGGCCTCTCCCATTGCGGAGCGCAGGCTCCGGACGCGCAGGCCCAGCGGCCATGGCTCACGGGCCCAGTCGCTCCGCGGCACTTGGGATCCTCCTGGACCGGGGAACGAACCCGTGTCCCCTGCATTAGCAGGTGGACTCCCAACCACTGCGCCACCAGGGAAGCCCCTAAGGCAAGCAACTCTTAGTAAACAGAAGGCATGTATTTAAAACAAGATTTAAAGAGCTGACCATCTGGGAGAATTATGTTTTAATCTAATCCTTCTCTCCATTTAACCAAACTGCCTCCATTTTTCCAGTCCTAGATCCAAGATCTCATCTTTCTCCTTTCTCAGGCTGCTCTTGCCCATGGTGACTGTCTTCCTCATAACAGCTATGGCCGTAACTTCCACTGGCAGTGATTCTGGCCTGCACTTGTGTATCTGCACGCCATGTTCTGTGGGCCCATAGAGAGGGTCCACCACCAGGGTACCCATTCCAGAACCAAGGCCTGTGAGGCAAGGGATGCAACTCTGATTGGTCACTCTGAAATCCCTGTGGGCTCCCGTATATCTCAATAGCATATTCAAATGACCGGTTTTTATACTTGTCTCCACCCGCTAGACTTGAAGGTCGCAGGAATGATAGCAACTCGCGCAGTGCCTGGCACAAAGTTGGCACTTGGAGACTGCTTGTTGAAGAGATAAGTAACTGTTAGTAGAACTGTGTGCTGTCTTTTTTTCAGGAAGATGACACTGTTGAGTTAATATCAGCAGAATCAACGTTTAAAGGTGTGTCTCCAAGAGTGGGGAGGAGGGGCAGGAAGCCATCCGCACCTTCCTGCCCTGAGGCAGCAGTGTCTGTAAAGTGCATTGCTGCGCTTGGGGCTCAGGCCTGTGGTGAGGGGCAAGACTCAGTTTCCAGTCAAGCTTAGGGGCAATTCTGGGGACAAGGGGTAGAATTCAGTGTACTGTTGGGGACAGAGATGAGATAGCTGACCTATGTGAAGCCAGCCTGTGACTTGTTGCCCTCATTGGCGCTGTGCACAAGCTATTCAGTTCTGCTTAGTGTCCTATGTATGTCATCACCACCAGCCACTGCTGCTTGGTTGACTCGTCTGGCTTCCTGTCCTCTGGGTTTGAATGAGCAGTGTGGTGTATTAGAAAGAACTCAGCTTTTGGAATTTCAAATAACTGAATTCAAATCCTGCCCCTCAATCTCAGTCCTCAGCTGTGTGACTTTGGGCAAATTATTTACCTCTCTGAGCCTACGTTTCTTCAGTTACTAAGTGAGGGTAATAATAGTACCTACCTTATTATGTTGGGAGATTAAACAAAATAATGCACGTAAAGTACTTAGCACAGGTCCCAGCCCACGGTAGTTGCTCATTCAGTGTTAGTTTTCTCCTCTTCCTGATATGTTCCCCCACCCACCCACCTTTTGGCTCTGGCTTCTGACCTCTTGGAACTGATCAGGGAGGAACGGCTCTGTCTTTGCCCTGTTTCATCCACACCTGTCTTCTTAGTAGCCATCAGAACTGTTCACTATCTTATTCCCCCAAAGCACCAATCTCTGCTGGGGCTAATCTGATGAACGTACTTGATCCAGGGAGTTAATGCATGATAGTACTTTGAGGTTTTGCCTCCCAGGTATGGTATTATGATAGTAGTCCTATGAGGTATGTCCTATTCCCCAAAGTAATATCAAGCTCCACCCTTTCAAGCAAGGAGATATTTTAGTGACTTTCATTTGGCTGCTCTACATAGAGCTCAACTTGCTTCAAAGTCAACTCAAAAAGGGATCCCCTCTGGCAATTTACAACCGAACCTTCTTTTTTTTTAAATTTTTTGTTGAGGTATAGCTAATTTACAATATTATATTAGTTTCAGGTGTACAACATAGTGATTCAACATTTTTATAGGTTATACTCCATTTAAACATAAAATATTGGCTATATTCCCTGTGCTGTACAATATATCCTTGTAGTTTATTTATTTTATACCCAGTAGTTGGTGCCTCTTAATTCCCTACCCCTATCTTGCCCCTCCCCCCACCCTCTCCCCACTGGTAACCGCTAGTTTGTTCTTTATATCTGTGAGTCTGTTTCTGTTTTGCTACATATATTCATTTATTTTTTAGATTTCACACATAAGTGATATCATACAGCATTTGTCTTTCCCTGTCTTATTTCACTAAGTGTAACACCCTCCAGGACCATCCCTGTTGTTGCAAATGGCAAGATTTCATTCCTTTTTATGGCTAAATAATATTCCATTGTCTATATATATATATCACAGCTTCTTTGTCCATCTGTTGATGGACACTTAGGTTGCTTCCATATCTTGGCATTTGTAAATAGTGCTGCTATGAACAGTGGGGTGCACATAACTCTTAGAATTAGTGTTTTCATTAAAACCCAACTTTCAGCCTGCAGGTTCAGCCACTGAAGACTCAAAGTACAATCCTGTTGCAGCCCATTCCTCTCTTCCTGTCCCCACAGAGGAGGAGGAGGAGGATGTCGTTAAAATTTATTGAGCATGTGCTGCGTGTCAAGCACTGCTCTAAATGCTTCACATGCATTAACTCATTTAATCCTCACACCTATGAAGTAGTCCTACTCCTTCTCATCCCCATTTTACAGATGAGGCAACTGAGGCTAACAGAAGTTAAGTAATTTTCCCAGGTCTGCCTGACCTGAAAGCCCACACACTTTCCTCACTGAACATTGAGAAGCAAATTCTCACTTGTTTGAGCCCATATACCACTTTATTTGCACTTCTAATACTGAACTCAAACTGTCTTGAATCAAATTAGGAAGCAGTGAAGCACGGTGGTTAAGCACATGGGTTCTGGAATAAGGCCGCTCTGTCACTTACTAAATAGATAAATGGGCAAATTATTTAAGATTTCTGAGCCTTAGATTCCTCATCTGAAAAAAAAGGGGGGCTTAGCTCACTGGGTTATTGGAAGGATTAAACCAATCAATACCTAGGAAGTACTTGGTACAGTGCTTGGCTCTCCTAGTAAGGCAAGCATTGTATAAGTATTATATATTCTCATAGGCACTTGTGTATGTCTTACCAATACTATGAGATAGTAAAGCTATGGCTTGCTCATTTTTGTGTTCTCACCAGCAGTGCTAATGCCCAAAGCAAATACTCAATAAATATTCATTGAATGCAGAAAGGAATTGTATAGTCATGTTAATAATCAATCTGGGTTTATGATACATATCAAGTATCCTTATTTGGGTAAAATTATCACAGCTTGTCCAACAGGTGCTCAGATGGGTCAACACCAAGAGTTAGCAGAAATAACACAAAGATGGGAACTCCCCTGCTCCCAGTTGGTAGTGGCTGTTTTGACTGGAGTAATATAAAAAGTAGAATGGGGGGCTTCCCTGGTGGCACAGTGGTTGAGAGTCCGCCTGCCGATGCAGGGGACACGGGTTCGTGCCCCGGTCTGGGAGGATCCCACATGCCGCGGAGCGGCTGGGCCCGTGAGCCATGGCCGCTGAGCCTGCGCGTCCGGATCCTGTGCTCCACAACGGGAGAGGCCACGACAGTGAGAGGCCCGCATACCGCAAAAAATACAAAAGAGAAAAACAAGTAGAATGGGGAGTGGACATCCGGAGAATGATGAGCCTGGTCGGTAATCACAGAAATCTCATAACAGAAAGAGTCCCAACCGCCTCATTATGCAGATGGAGAAACTGAGGCCCAGAAAGGAATAGTGACTTGCCCAAGGTTACACAGAAAGCTAGTGGCAAAATCAGGACAGAGCTAGGTTTCATTAACTCCTGTCTCCTGTGTTTCCCTCAGTGCCTTTCCGGCATACAGGTGTCCCAGCTGACTGTGAAGGCACTCAAGATGGCTGTGGTTAGACATGGACTCTCTCCATGATCAGGCCTGCTGGATCACATCATAATAATGAACCTTCCCAATATCACTCATCTAATTTGTTCCCTAAGACATAAGCTAAATTAATGATCAAAGAAGTTCAGTAGCAGCAACCTTGGTGAAAAGTCTTTAAGAAGAGCCTCAAAGCTTCCCCTGTCTCTGGAGCTACTTAACAGGAACTTGAAAAACAGCAGAAAATGCCAGCTGCTGGTCGATGCCTCACTAACTAGCTCCTTGACAAATGATCTTTGGTTGGCTAAGCACTAGCAGAGAACATGAATTCTCACTGTCTCATTACTAAGTGTTTGTCTTTCTAATTCCATTGGCTAGAATTGAGCTTTCTAACTCATCTATATGCCCCAGAGCAGTCAATACAATGTTTGCCATACAGTAGATGCTTAAGACATCCTCAGGGATTAACTTCCCCACTTTGAGTGTGAGACCATGATGTTAATTACATGGAAACTAGCCTGAAACTTACTCTATAAATCAAAAGACCCTAATGACCATTTGGAGGAAAAAACTGGTTGTCGGGATTTGGGGACATTGTTAGGGTTCCTTCTTCAGCTAGCTGTATGATTCTCCCCTCGCTTTGGTATCCATTGCCTCTCAATCATTATCACCAACTGGATCCTAACCCTGGCCACATACTAAGATCTCGCCTCTCACACCTGCCCTTTCCCCAAGCATGCAAAGTCAAATACTAACCATTATAAGGTATCACTCTTGCAAAAATTAGAGAAGTAGCCATTTTGCAGCATATCCACACTACTTTTATTCACATCTCTGGCATTTAATACCATACCTCAGTCCCCCAGTGTGTTAACTCCTTCCACAGGGCATATTTCGGCCATTTCCCAAATGGGTTCCAAATGCCCCGGAAATGTTTATTCTACTTATACATTTCTTCCAACGTCTTTGCAAACTACATACATTCTCAGCTTCTCGTATACATTTAAGAGATCTGGGGTTCCCTCACAGATACACCTCACTTGACACATAACTACGTCCCTGAAAGGTATTACGGCGATGGAATTCAGAAAACCAGCCATATTTCAAATGTTTTTGACGGGTTGACTGTTCACTAGAGGGATCGGTCCTAAGAGGGCTCCTCCAAGAAGGTAAAGAACTGCTCTTCTGCCCCCGCCGCCACCCCAGCCCCACAGAGTTGTCCCCTTTTCCCTGCATCCCGCCCATTTCTCTCTGATCCTTTGGCCTCGCCCAGAGCCACGCAGGTCCCCGTTCCTCGCGTTGGTCTTTCACAGCAGTTTCATTTCCTCTGAACATCCTCTATGGCGTCTCCCAGGAGCCTCCATCCTTCCTCTCCTCTAGGGTCTATAAATACACTGGTCCCTCAGGAGAGGCCTGTGAATTCCTTCCTCAGGCAGAAAAGCCCTGTGAACTAGGATGGCCACTCCCTAATGAGCAGGTTTATCTCCAAGGTCCAGTGGACCATTGAACCTTTTTTCTTCTTGCTTTGCTGGCTAATCTAATCTTGATTTACATCAGGTGGGATATTATATGATCTCAAATCTGGTTCCTTTGTGTGCTGAGACAGAGCAAAGACTGGCAGGGACCAGGTGTTGAGTCTATTGCCAGTCTGGCTGTGAGCTTAGAGCTCTGAGATAATGAGGTTAAGTCAGAGAGATCACCTTGGTCAGCTCTGCTCCATCCCAGATCCAAGTTTGTACCCCTACGTTGATCAGAGATTGGCACCATCACCACATGGGTCTTAACCCTGACCACAGACTGAGATCTTCTTGGCTTCTCACCTCTTCATCTTTCATACATTTCCTGAACACATAAAGAGAGAGCCCAGTAATGTACTAACCTTAAAAAGGTAACACTTTTGAAAAAAGAGAAAAAGAAGTAAAAGAAAAGTAGCCACTTTACAGCAAAATCCCACATATTAGTTTCCCAAGGCCTCTGTAACAAACTACCACAAACTTGCTGGCTTAAAACAACAGAAACTTATTTTCTTACAGCTCTGGAGGCTAGAAGTCCGAAATCAAGAAGGCTCTAAGGGGGAATCCTTCCTTGACTCTTTCAGCTTCTGATGGCTCCAGGCATCCCTTGGCTTGGGGCTGCATCGTTTTCACATGACCTTCCCTTCTGTCTGTGTGCCCTCCCTCTGCCTCTCTCTCTTGTAAGGACAATTGTCATTGGATTTAGGGCTCACCTGAATAATATCCAGGATGATCTCATCTTGGGATCCGTAACTTCATTACATCCGCAAAGACCTTTTTCCAAATAAGGTTACATTCACTGGTTCTAGGGGTTAAGACACGGCCACATCTTTTGGGCACTCCTGTTCGACCCACTGCACTGCACTACATCCATTCGCATCCCCAGCATGCTGGAATCGTAAGAGCCTGAACTTTCTGTCCATTTTGCCTCCAAATATCTCCCAAATATGTACACTTCTCTATGTTTCTGCTGCCCCATCCTCATTCAAGACCCATCATTCCTCACACATCATTCTCCAAAGCAACCAGAATGATCAGGCCGGCCCCGCTCTACTTGCAAGCCTTCTGTGGCTCCCTGTGGCTCTGAGGGTCAAGACCCAACTCTTGGCCGTGGCCTGCAAGGCCCCACCCACCTCGCCAGTCTCCTCTCTTGCCTCTCTCCCTCTTTCTCTCTGCAAGGCCAAGTCGCTTCCTGCCACAATGCCTCCTCAATACTCTTCCCTCCTCTTGGAGAACTCTCTACCCCATTCCATCTTCTCAGCTAACACCCGTCATACATCAGCTCAGCACTAAGGTCAAATAACACTTCCTCAAGGGATGCTTTCCCTCGCCCCCAGACCAGCTGAGATTCCCCAGTAATAACATCCCTCATAGTTTGCGATTACATTTGCGTTGTATTAACGCCTCTCCCCACCTACCTGCCCCCCAATCCCATTAGACTAAGCTCCAGAAGGGCAAGGCCTGTGGCTGTCTGGTTTCATCATCACTGTATCCTCAGCACCTAAGCAGTGTCTGACACATAGTAGGTGTTCAATCATTATTTGAATGACTATATGAATGAATTAATTAATTAGTTAATTAATCCAAACATCTGTGTTCTGATCACTCATGTTCCTCTCCTAAAAATGAGAGAAGCAATGCCTATCTCACAGGGTTGAATAATAATCAAAATGAGGGCTTCCCTGGTGGCGCAGTGGTTGAGAGTCCGCCTGCCGATGCAGGGGACACGGGTTCGTGCCCTGGTCTGGGAAGATCCCACATGCCGCGGAGCAGCTGGGCCCGTGAGCCATGGCCGCTGAACCTGCGCGTCCGGAGCCTGTGCTCTGCAACTGGAGAGGCCACAACAGTGAGAGGCCCGCGTGCCGCAAAAAAAATAATAATAATAATAATAATAATCAAAATGAGATCATGGAAGGGAAGGAGCTTTATAAACCATGAGATGGCTTACTAATTTAAGGAATCATGATGATACTGACCGATGTCATCAGCCTTTTGGGAGCCAGGAAAGTACACTGCCGAGGGCCTGGGGCAGCAGGAGAAGCAAGGGTGGAGGTGAGAAAGGATCCTTGAGGTCAACATTCCTCCGGATAAGAAACTCCTGTAGGAACTCTGCTGTGTAGGATAAGATTACAAGCACACTCAATTCCTCTGCTTCAGACTTGAAGCTCCTAACTTATCACCCTCTGGATCAAAAGAAAATGCCACTCTCCTCAAGTATAAATATCGCCCCAAGTCACCCAGGGCACTTAGGGTTTTGTTTGTCTTCTTTTAAAGCATCTGCTCCAGGTGCAGGCTGAGGAGATGGTGACAGCCTTCTGGGCTGGGTCCATCTCCGCAGGTGCTTTCCACGAGGTGATCCATCAGCCGTGGCACTGGCTTAAGGCGCTGACCAGCTGACAAATGACTTTGAAGCGTGTGCCTCTTAGCTTTTCATTCTTTCCCTTCCTTGCCTTCTTGGCTTTCACTGCCAACAGGCGGGGAGGGGATCACCTCCTTCCTCCTCCTCCTCTGGCACGTCCATCTAGAAGGCATCCTTGGAGGCCTAACATTCCAGCTCTTCGGTGTCTTGCATTTGATTTCCCCAGACCCCGTCAAGTCATAATCTCCTTTCCTGCAGGGAAGGGACACTTCCACCTCTTCCTCCATATCCTCTCAGCTCTTTGCATTTGGGTCAAGAGACCTAAAAAGGCCATTTCTCATTTCCATCTTGTCTTCCATTGTTTTTTCCCCTGGGATGTCTATGCATTCATGGCCCTGAGATGCCTCACTGGTCTGGAATGTCCATGGCGAGCCGATCCTCTGAATCATAGACTTAAAGATATTGGAAAGAGCAGAGCTCATTAGGCTGTCGTTTCCCCAGTTTCCTCCTCTGACCTGGATGTCTTCCCACTGGCTGGATGGTGCGCTTCCCTGCCCCGTCGTTCCGCTGGGCTTTGAGGCTCTGTCTACACAGTCCCAGAAAGGTAAAGAACAAGGCCTGGCTCTCAATAATTCAGACAAAATCCTGTTTTATCTCAATGATTTGGGTATCCTATTACAAAGCACCTATTACAAGGCTTTGGGATAAATCCCTCTAATAGGTGTCACAGAACCAGAGCTGGAAAGGACCTTGCAGTTCATCTGTTCAAAAACCTGCTTCTTTTTTTGTTTATAGCTTTTTTGAGATATAATCGACATACAGTAACCTGCACATTTGCATGCCGTACAAAAAGTGTGCAATTTGCTGTTTTGACATACATATACCTCCATGAAACCATCATCACTGTCATGTTTCCATCACTCCCTAAAATTTCATTCTGCCCCACTGTAATTGCTCAATCCATCCCCTCCCCAGTCCCCCGTCCCCAGGCAACCACTGATCTGCTTTCTGTTACTGTATAGTTTGCATTTTCTAGAATTTTATATAAATGGAATAACACAGTATGCGTGTTTTTTTTTGCTGGTTTCTTTCACTTGGCAGAATTATTCTGAGATTCATTCATGTTGTTGTATGCATTAATAGTGTCATATGTATCAGTAGGTTGTTTCTTCTTTTTGGCTATTGTGAAAAATGCTGCTATGAACACTCATGTACAAATTTTTGCATATATGTATGTCTTCAATTCTCTTGGTATGCCTATGAACTTCTGCCTTCATATGGTAACTATATTTAACCTTTTGAGGAACTACCAAACTATTTTCCAAAGCACCTGTCCCATTGTACAAACCCACCAGCAGTGCATGGCGTTCCTACTTTTCCTCATCTTGCCATCTTATTCTACGTCGTTTTTCATTTGAGCCATCCTAGCGATGTAAAGTGATATCTCATTGTGCTTTTGATTTGACTTCCCTAATGACTACAGATATTGAGCATCTTTTAATGTGCTTATTGACTGACCTTTTATACATCTTCTTTGTAGAAATATCTATTCAAATCTATCCCATTCTAAAAATTGGGATAGGGAATTCCCTGGTGGTCCGTTGCTTAGGACTCTGCGCTTTCACTGCCGGGGCCCAGGTTCAGTCCCTGGTCGGGTAATTAAGATCCTGCAAGCTGCACGGCATGGCCAAAAAAATAATTTAAAAAAAAGTTTTTTTTAATAAAAACTGGGATATAATTCACATAACGTAAAATTCACCATTTTACAGTGTACAACTCAGTGATTGTTAGTATATTCACTAAGTTGTGCAACCATCACCACTCTCTAATTCCAGAACATTTCCACCACCCTAAAAAGAAACTCCGTATCTATTGGGTTGGGCGAAAAGTTCGTTCGGGTTTTTCTGTAACATCTTAACATCTCCGTAAGATGTTACAGAAACACCCAAAGGAACTTTTCGCCCAAAACAATATAAGCAGTCAGTTCACCCCTGCCTCCATCCCCTAGCAACCACTAATCTACTTACACCTCTATGGATTTGCCTCTTCCATACATTTCATATAAATGGAATCGTATACTGTGTGACCTTTTATGAATGGCAGAGGGTGGGAGTGGGCTGACAAGACAGCCAGTTTCTCAGTGGAGACCATGCCCATGCCCAGGGAACCACTGCCAAGATGGAGGCGGGTGGGTACAGGCCCCAGGGCCAGTGTTGAGCATCCAGGCACAGGATTTTATCGATATGTTTTCCCCCTAAAGGGGCCACAGTCTGCTTTTCTCAGAAGCTATGTGTCCTCCAGGAAAGGACCCAGTGCCTGTGGCTTTTGGAAGGAGGCACCTTGGCTCTTTGGCTGGGCAACAGCTGGGTGCCCTGGCTTCCCCGAGCTGCTGGAGACACAAGCAGAGTGTTTACCCAATGGCCCCAGTGTACTCAGAGGACTCGGGCTCTGAGTTACACAGCAAACAGCTGGCTTTGGAGGGGCTGCGTCCTGGTCGCTGAGACTCGGCGCCTCCAGTGATGTTTAAGCCTCACGGTGAACATGCTTCCTCCACTCTCATCCTCCTCCGGTGGGGTTGGGGGTGGGCTCATTTACGAACAGGGTCCCGGCAGGTGGCTTTTTTAAACGCTGGTTCTAGCGGAACACTCCCCAAAACGAACACAAAGTTTTTTGTCACCAGGTGCATGTGCAAATTGGTTGCAGACTCTGCCACCCGCTGCAGCAGACAGCAGCGGTCTTTCCAGTAAGAAGACGTTTCCTGGCTGGGCACCCAGACGGGCGGGCGGGTGGCGGCGGCGCAAGTAGTGCCAGCCAGCCCGGCAAGCCACGCGCTGCGTCCCCGGGGGCCAGTGCAGCGCCCGCCGGCGCCCTCGGGCCTGCAGCCTCCCCTCGTGGCGCGCCGGGCCAGGGATCGGTTCTCCGCGCTGCAGCCGGAGCTCCGGGCCCAAGTCTCCCACGCCGGGCGGGGGCGTGGGCGTGGGCAGCGTGACCCCGGGTCCCGCCCCCGACGCCCGAAGCCCGGAGCACTGCGACGAGGGGGTCCCGGCTCCACCCACCCGGCCCATCCCGAGAATCGGGGCTCCTGGCCAAAACAGAGCGGACATTCAGAACCCATTTGATCGCTTTGGGGCGGTGTGGGGGCTGGGGGAGAGTTGCAGGCAGCTGTCTCTTCGAGAGCCATTCCCCCGCGCAAGCAACGCTAGCAGTCGTCGCCAGGCCCAGCCCCGCGGTTAGTTGGGTGCAGGGACGCGACGGGACCGGGAGGGATGGTCCTTTATTCTATTGTTCCCACTCATCAGAAAGGGCTCCTAGCAAACGTAGTCTGCTAGTCCCAGCTTTCCCCAGGAAACGGAGAGCTCTGCTGTGCCGTCGTTATCCAGGATGGGTTTTTTGTCCATGCTAAGACCTTATTTACAGTATTTCACTAGGATGTCGACCCAGCAGCCCGGCAAAACGCTGAGGCAGCCATTAAGTGGACTTGTGGAGGAGTGGAGATGTGCTGCCACCCAAGCAGTCACACACTCCCCTGGAAACTGGGGGCATCCGGAAGTCCACACTGTCCTGCCTGGCTCCTTGACATTGCTTTTCAGACATTATCACTTGGACAGATCACTTGGGGTCCTCGTTAAAGTGCAGATTCTGATCTAGAAGAGCTGGGTGGGGCCTGAGGTTCTGCATTCCTAACAAGCTCCCGGGTGATGCAGCTGCTGCCCTGGACCACACCGGGGGGAGCAAGGGGTACAGCATTGCTCTCAACTGCAGCTGCACATTAAAATCACCTGAGGAGCCCAAAACGCTTGAACTTTGCTAAGAGAGGAATCGTAAGTGTTCTCGCCACAAAAAAAAAGGTAACTATGTGAAGCGATGGATTTGTCAACTCCATTGTGTAATCATTTTGCAATGTATACGTATATCAAATCATTGTGATGCACACCTTTAAGAAAACATCATATTGTACAAGCAAACTATACACAATTTTAAGGTGTCAATCATACCTCAATAAAGCTGGGGGAAAAAAGCAAATTAGGCCAGGCCCAACCCCTAGATATTCTGATTTAAATGGCCTGGGGTGAGGCCAGCCTTTTTTTTTTTTTTTTTTGAATTAAGCTTCTCCAGTGATTATAATGGGCAGCCAGGATTTTTTTGGTATTTTTTCATATTTGTTAAATATGTGATAATTATTTTCTGTTCTCTCTCTCTGGGCAGCCAGGACTGAGAGCCACTTGTGGAAGTAGCTGCGAAGAGGGACTTAGGCTGTAGTCAAGGATATTGATTCCATACTGGGCCCAACTATAGGGTTCCGTCCACGACCTAGATTAGGAATTCAGATTGTGATCAAAGGACATAATTAGTTCATATGGTTTCATATACCTCATCTTACCTCCCATTCATTCAATCATCAAATATTTCTTGAGCCATTATATTGTGCTGGGCACTGTGCTAGCTAGTAAGGATTCAGCAGTGAATGACAGACATGGAGCTGACAGTTTAGTGGTGAATATGGACAGTAATCAAATAAGCGCTGAAATAAATGCAAATGTACGATTGGATGACTGCTAGGAAGAATCTGATTTAAAGTGGTCGTGGGAAGGGGGCAGGAAAGTGACAATTAGTTACCTGTAATCGGAAGGATGAATTGTCACTCTCTAGGTGAAAGGGGGTGGGCTGGAGGAAAGGAAAAACGTTCCAGGCCGAGAGACTGACAGCAGGGCAGTGTGGCCGGAGTGCAGAGTCGAGGTGGCCCTGTGTGCCAGATGAATCTGGAGGGGTAGGGGTGTATCTATGTAGAGCAGAGGTTCCCAGTCCTGACTGAGAATTAAAATCCCCAGAGAACTTAAATAAGTATACCCAAGATTGGCTTCCAATCCCAAAGTCCAGATTTAGTGGTCTGGGGTTGGACCTGGGCATCATTAGCTTAAAGTCTCCACAGGTGACTGTAATATTGAGTCAAGGATGAGAATCATTTGATGTAGACCCACATTAAGGCTTTTGACCTTAAGAAGCATAGGAGGGAGAGACTGGGAATGACATATATACACTAATATGTATAAAATAGATAACTAATAAGAACCTGCTGTATAGAAATAAATAAATTAAATTAAATTAAAAAAAAAAAAAGCATGGGAGGGACTTCCCTGGTGGTGCAGTGGTTAAGAATCCGCCTGCCAATGCAGGGGACATGGGTTCAAGCCCTGGTCCTGGAAGATCCCACATGCCACGGAACAACTAAGCCCATTCACCACAACTACTGAGCTTGTGTGCCACAACTACTGAAGCCCACGCGCCTAGAGCCTGTGCTCTGCAACAAGAGAAACCACCGCAATGAGAAGCCCACGCACCACAACGAAGAGTAGCCCCCACTCGCCACAAACTAGAGAAAGCTCATGCAGCAACAAAGACCCAACGCAGCCATAAATAAATAAATAAATTTATTTTTTAAAAAAAGAAGCATGGGAAGGCATTGACATGTTTAAGCAGACAGGTGACATGATCAGATTTGCATTTTAAAACAGTCTGGCTGCAGAGTGAACAGATGGGAGGGAGGCAGATGTGTGGAGAAGTAATGCATTAGACCAGGTGAGAGATGACAGTAACTGGGGCCAGGGTGGTGGTGGAAAGGAGTGGATGAACTCAAGGGCTACCTCGGAGGTGAAATCAGCAGGACTCAGTAATCGATTGGACATGGGAAATAGAGAGGCAGGGGCGGGGAGGAACTGTCAAGGATTTGACAGAAAATTTCCAAGTTTCTGACTTAGACAGTTGATGTTGGTAGCATGGAGATAGAGAAGACTGGAACAGGACCACATTTGGAGGGAAGGTTATAAGTTTGGTCCAAGTGGAGCTATCAAGTGTGCAATTGGATACGGTGTCTGAAGCTCAGAAGAGAGATCAGAGCTAGAGATATTCATTTGGGAGCCATCGGGATAGGTATTTGAAGCCGGGGAATGAATTGGTCACTTGGGGAAAGATCGGAGAATGGCGAGAGAAGAACTAGGAGGGACCTTGAAGAACTCCAACGTTGAATGGCTCGCTCTCCCAAGGTCCATACTATAGGGCTGTACTGACCTTTCCCCTTCCTAATCGCTGTCACCTTCCCCGCCCCCATTCATTAAAGACTTTGGGGAAAACAGTTCATGATTTTCTTCTCTTCCAGAAGCGCCCCCACTATCATGGATGACTTGTGTTCATACGGACGTGGCTTCCAACACCTCGGCCTCTGCGTTCCTTAACTTCCTCACCTTTACCTCTTCTGCACTTCCCCTCAAGCTACACTTACACAGTCACACCTTGGGCCTTGACATCACTCTCAACTGTGCCACTTTAAAAGTCACTCTTTCAAGATGTGGTACATATATACAACGGAATATTACTCAGCCATAAAAAAAGAATGAAATAATGCCATTTGCAGGGACACGGATGGACCGAGAGAGATTGTTATAATGAGTGAAGTAAGTCAGATAAAGACAAATATCATATGATATCGCTTATATGTGGAATCTAAAAAAATGGTACAAATGAATCTATTTACAAAACAGAAGTAGAGTCACAGATGTAGAAAACAAACTTATGGTTACCAGGGAGGAAAGTAGGGGGGATAAACTGGGAGATTGGGATTGACATATACACACTACTATGTATAAAATAGATAACTAATAAGGACCTACTGTATAGCACAGGGAACTTTTCTCAGTACTCTGTAATGACCTATATGGGAAAAGAATCTAAAAAAGAGTGGATATATGTATATGTATAACTGATTCACTTTGCTGTACAGCAGAAACTAACACACCATGACAAATCAACTATACTCCAATAAAACTTTTACAAAATAAAAGTCACTCTTTCAAAAAAAAAAAAAATCACTCTTTCAAGCCTCGCCTCTCGGCTACCTCCACATCTTCCAGTTTGCTTGTTTATTCCCATGAGAACTGTTCTTCGACCTCTCTGGGCTGTCCAGTCCACTGATCCTTCCATTTCCCCCACTTTATCAGCCCTCTGCTTTCTTCACTTCCTCACTATACAGCCTAGAGTCTGTGGCCTGTCCCTTTATTACCAAGGTGACTAAGTCCTCCCCAAAGATTGGCGTTGGCAGCCAGACGCTGGGCAGGTGGGGTCAAGGCTGAGCTCTTCGGTGAGTACGCGGAAGGCAGGCTTCTGTGCTGCAGATTAAAATTCAGACCTGGGTGCTCTGTGTACCGGGAATGGTGACCGACTCAGCACGTGCAAGTGTGTAGGCCCCCCTTGGAAGAAGTCACCGAGAGAGCTGGGGCCAATTGCAATCAGACTGTGCACGCTCTAACCTGGGGCTCTTGGCCTTGTTTGTGTGCCACAGACCCCTTAGCAGTCTAGTGAAGCCTAAGGCCCCCTTCACAGAATAATGTTTTTAAATGCATAAAATACAGAGGATTATAATGGAAACCAATTATACTGAAATACAGCCATCAATGTATTCTTTAAATGTGTGATATATGTGCCTCATTTTCAGCACATTAAATAATAAGATCTAGCAGTCAGGCTTATAACTATCAAAATTTCACAGTAGTGATGAGCATACTGATATTTTAAGATTCACTCAACATGATATGAAAATATGTGTGGTTCCTGTTGGTGACCGAGTCACAGGCCCTCTAAGATCATGGCGGGTTGTTGCCTGCATTCATGATTGAAGGAAATGCTAAAATGTAGTTAAGAGAGAGCAGGAATAAAGATGCAATTTTCCCCATCCATGTTCATGAGCCCTCTGAATTCTAGCCACAGACCTTAAAAGACCAGGGATCCAGGTTAAGGATCCACGTAGCCTTCCTGGTGGTCCTCTGTGGAAATCGCCCTTTGCTTGAAGTCCCCTCACTGGAGGTCTCTTTTTCAGGGGCAGGGATGGGGCTGGAGATTGGGTTTTTAGAAACCACCTGCGGTCCTGCCTTCCCTCCTCTGCACTCTTAGAGCCCATGTCTTTTGGTTTTCTCTTGTGGCAGATAGAAGACTTTCCACCTCAAGTAGGGTTCCTCTTTCAACTCGTGTCAGCCGAATGCAGGACTCTGTGCTAAGCCCTGGGCACAGGAAGGGGGACCACAAAGAGAGAGTGGTTAGTAATAACTACCACCTACCAAACGTTTTTCATATGCCAGACACCATGCCGGCGCTTCATTCATCCATGCATGCACTCATTCATCCATTCAGTCCAAATTTACTGGGTGCCTACTATGTGCCAGGCACTGTGCCAGGGGTTGTTGGGATGCAGTCAGTAAGACAGCTAAACTCCCTGCTCTCATGAAGCTTACACTCTAGTGGGGAGGACAAATGGTTATACAAAGTACATAAGTAAATGATACAGTGTGCCAGCCCGTGGGGAGTGCTATGGATGAAAATAAAGCAGAGAAGGCGGAGAGGGTACAGTGTCAAATGGGGTGACCATGGACGGTCTGAGTGAGGAGGTGGACCTTTGAGACTAGACCTGGAGGGAGTGAGGGGTGAGCCTCTGCAGGTATTTGGAGGAAGAGCATCCTGGGCAGAGAGAACATCCAGGCAAAGCCCCTGAGGCTGGAAAGTGGAGGAGGCCTGTCTGGCTGGAGGAGAGGAGTGAGAGGAAATAGTGGGCGATGAGGGCCGAGGGGAAGTGGAGGGCGGGGGTCAGATCGTGCAGGACTGCGGAGGCCATTGCCGTGACCTTGGCTTTTTCCCAGAGCGAGCTGGGAAGCCATTGGAGGGTCTGAGCAGATTCCCACCCTTCCGCCCGCAACAGCACTCCCATTGCCAAATGAGGGAACTCTGGCTCAGAAAACGCAGTGTCTTGGCTAGTGAGTGGCAGAGCAGAAACTTAGAAGCCTCACGCCTCCCAGCCCCCTGGCACAGGCTCACAGAAGGGTCAGCATGTTCTTTACTCCCTTCTGCTGCTTCCAGGCTGCTGTTCCTTTGTCATTTCCCAAGGATCGCCCACCGCTCTGTGTGACACCGCCGCTTGCTGTACCCCCCAACTTCTGCCACTTTACTTAGTGAGCACCTGCTACGTGCCACATACTGTTTTAGATGCTGATAGTAAAATGAGGAGTAAGAGAAGTCAGCTCCTTGCTCTTGTGGAGCTTTTATTCTAGTGGCTGAGGGAGACAGTCAAGGAGGACAATTTCTTATAAAGAAAATATTCTTCAGTAATAAGAGCCATGCAGAGAGAAGAGAGTGGCTACTTTTTACAAGCTGGGTGGGGAAGGCCTCTCTGAGGAGGTGACATTTAAATTGAGACCTGGGGGGAGAACATTCCAGGCAGAGGGTGGTATGTGAGCAAAGGCAAAGGTGGGAAGGAGCTTGGCATGTTAGGGGAGGTTGTAGGGAGAGGGCAGGGGACCAGGGTGGCAGCATAGGGGCCAGTTCGGGCAGGGCCTTGTAGGTCAGAGCACCTGGCAATCCGCTGGAGTGTTTGAAGCGGAGAAGGAAATGATGTGATTGATGTTTTAAGATCATGCTGACTTCCTTCTGGTCAATGGATTGATGGGGGGGGGGGGGGGGAGAAAAGTGAAAAGTTTGAGATAAAGTCAAGCAGACACATAGATTAAATGTAGGGGATCAGGGAAAGACAGCATTCAAAGATCCCCTCTTGGGACTTCCCTGGTGGCGCAGTAGTTAGGAATCCGCCTGCCAATGCAGGGGACACGGGTTCAAGCCCTAGTCCGGGAAGATCCCACATGCCGCGGAGCAACTAAGCCCGTGCTCCACAACTACTGAGCCCGCGCTTTAGAGCCCGTGAGCCACAACAACTCAGCCCGCGTGCCACAACTTCTGAAGCTCACGTGCCTAGAGCCCGTGCTCTGCAACAAGCGAAGCCACCGCAATGAGAAGCCCGCACACCACAACAAAGAGTAGCCCCCACTCGCTGCAACTAGAGAAAGCCTGCACGCAGGAGCGAAGACCCAACACAGCCAAAAATAAATAAATAAAATAAATAAATTTATTTAAAAAAAGAAAAAAAGGTGGCCTCTCAACTTTCAAGCCCTGGCTTGGGTGACTGCGTGGGAGGTGATGCTATTTGCAGAACTGAGGAAGGCTTTGGGCGAGCGACTTCGGAGGAACGGTCAAGAGCTCTGTTTTGAACACATTAGTCTCAGAGAGTAAATGTCACACGGCCGGTAGGACTCACGAGTCCGCAGTTCTAGAGAGCAGTCTAAGCTGGAGAGATAGAGTAAGACATACAGAAATATTGTCCCCGTGTATACCCACCTGCGCCAAGCGCAGTGCCTGGCACATGGCAGACGGTCTATAAAATGTTGGTTGGTTGAATAGATGAATGAATAAAATGTGTCCTAGAGCTGCGGAGTCAGACAGACTTCGGTTCAAATTTAAATCCTGGTTCTGGGGGCTTCCCTGGTGGCGCAGTGGTTGAGAGTCCGCCTGCCAATGCAGGGGCTGTACATCTCTTGTCTGATTTCACTTTCCTTAAGGAAATGGAAGAACTTTTAAAAGAGTGGTTTCCCGACGTGTTTTTTCAGCCTGTTAATACAGGATATCGCGGTAAAACAAAAAAAAAAAAAAAAAAAAAAAAAAAAAAAAAAGAAAAAAGAAAAAAAAATCCTGGTTCTGCTATATCCTAACTTGACCTTGAACAAGTTATTAAACCTTCTGGAGCCTGGGTTTCCACACCTTGTAGAATGGAGACAGCAGCTAATACCTATTCCACAGGGTCGTTGTAAGCATTATAAAAATAAGCCATGTAAAGTGCTTAGCACAATCCTTGGTGCATAGTGAGCGCTCAGTACGCTGTGGCTATTGTAATGTTCAGAGCATGAGGAAGGCCCCAAGAGGGCCAGCCTTGAAAGGACACCTCAGAGGGCAGCCCCAGAGGGTGGGACCATGTAGCCGGCCTGTCACGTGACAGGCAGCAAGGCCCAGCGGTCAGTTTCGCCCTCTTGAGCTAAACTGTCTGAGTTCATAATCCCGGCTGAGCCACTTACTAGCTTACTTAACCTCTGTGTGCCTCAGGGTGTTTTAAAATTATTATTATTTAATCTCTAAAATAGAGATAATAATAGACCTACCTCATAGGACTGTTGTGAAGGATTAAATGAGATGATCCATGGGAAAGGCTGAGAACAGTATCTGACTCATACTAAGGGCTCAGCAAGTGTTAGGAGCTATTATCAGGGGGCTGTAGGAGGGAGGAGGCTACAAAGAGGCTCCAGCTGTGTCCTTGACCTCCCTCCAGAGGAGGCAGCGTTCAGCCCTGCCCCCTGCCAGCAGCAGAGCCTGTTTCAGACAGCTCTGCGCTCCCAGCACTCTTCTACCGACCCCTCCCCAGCTGCGGCCTTCCGGTTTGTGCAACTCTCTTAATAACCTGTGAACCTTTGTCAGTGCTGGTGCGGAAAACGCCAGCTCCTCCACCAGAGGGCTGCAGAAATGCGGCCCCCCCTTCACTCTAGGGGAGCTGTCAGCCACAGGCTACAGGCAAAGGGAGTCCAGGTCCCCGAGCTGCCTGAAGTTGTCTAGGAGCAGAGAGAAATAACCAACTGAGACAGTCCCAGGGGGCCCCCGGGCTTCTCTTCCATTCAAATGCTCCCTTTGTTGCTAAGAAGCAAACCTTCCCCATCCCCACTGGCACCAGCCTGCCCATTGTTTTCCCAAGAGACCATCCCAAGCCAAGAGCAAGGGCTACCTCTGCCTTACGGAAATGGCAGCCTGGAGAGGCCATTGCAGTGGGAGCGTCATAGAACCCCAATTCCCCACAGCTCAAGACCCTAGAACAGGGCCCAGGGGCAGGTGTTCTTGCGCAGACCCCAAAAGGGCCTAAAGGAAGTCACTGAAAACATTTGGCTGGGCTCTTCCCCTGCACTGAGCTACCTGTGGTGATTACTGCTCGAGGCCCTGACATCCGAGCAGTGGGCACAAGGCTAGAGTCTAATCTCAGCTCCATTTGAGCAAAGTGATGAGCCTTGTGGGTTTGTTCCAGAAGTGGGAAAGCATAAAATATCCCACTCGGAGGAGAGAGAGATTTCATAAATAGATGCTCCTTCAGATAGATGGAGATGGATAGGTCTGAGGTGGAAAAGGCTGGAGGGGTCCTTTCCCCAAATGGGAGGGGACTCCTGGGCACCCTTGCAGCTTTTGGCTCTGAATCTGGCCAGTAGACTGCCTGCCTCTGACTTACCCAGCCTCCCCCTCCCTCGCCCTCCCATCGGGTATCTGCTTGGGGGTTTCTCATCACCTCAGTGCCCACCTTCCACTGGGCTGAGAAATAAGAAGGAGGATTTCCCAGCTCTGTCTTCATCCACTTGTTCTTGTCTCTAGAACACTCTCTCAGCATGTCTTCTGCTCAATGATTCCCCATTGCTAAAGGATCAACTTCCAACTTCTCTGAGGCTTATCACCACAAAGGAAATTTTAGAACTAAAACGGTTTTCTGAATCATTTTATTCTAACCTCTTGTTTTTACAAATAATGAAATCGAGGCCCAGAGAGAAGCTTCCTGGCCAAGGCCACACGGCAAGTTACTAGCAAGGCTAGACCCAGGAAGCCACGTCTCCTGACCCCCAAATTGGCGCTCTTTGCACAACACTACTCTGCTTTCACCAACCTCATTTGTCTGTTGCTGTGTACAAATCACCCCAAACCGTGGTGGCTTAAGACAACAGCCGTTATCTTACTATGTGTCATAGTTTCTGTGGGTCAGCAATTTGGAAGGGATCAGCTGGGCGGTTCAGGGTCCCTCCTAAGGCTGCAGTTAGAAAGTGACTGGAGCTGGAACGGTAGATGACGGAGCAACTGCGGACAGGCCAGGCATCCCTCTCTTCATGTAGTCTCCGAGACTCTTCATGTGATCTCTCCATGTGAGTTAGTTAAGACTTCCTCACAGTATGGTGGCGGTTGAACAAATCACAGGGTAGCTCAAGTCTTCAAGAGTGAGTGTTCCAGCAAGCAAGGTGGAAGCCATATCTCCTTTTATGACCTAGCCCCCAAGGTCACCTAGCTTCACTTCTACCATGGTCACGAGTCTGCCCAGCTTTGGGGGGAAGGACCATAGATATAGCCCCTACATCTCCGTGAGGCCAGTGTCAAAGGAAGAAGTATACGTGGGACAGGAGATATTTTTGCAGCCATCTTTGGAAAATACTGTCTGCCACCTCAGTCTTTCTTCCCACTTTTCCCTCACATGAACCTTCCACTTCAGCCAGCAGGGCTCCTCCAAGCCCTTCAGACAAGCTTTCTGCTGTCTTGCTTTTGTAGTGGATGCCCCAGGCCCCTGTCCAGGGTGCCCTCCTCTCTTCTCCAGCCCCTTCCTTAAAGTTCCCTAAAGACCCCCAGGAGCCCCACGAGCAGCAGTTTCCCCCATCCAAAGGACACAGACGCTTACATGCTTACCACATGTGAGCCCTAAGCATCTGGATTCTGTTGGCTGAACTGTCCTCATTCTTCCAGGCTCACAGAGCCTCAGGTTCACATTCACATGGCATCCGGCCAGAAAGGGCAGGGCAGACAGAGCCGTTATCACAGTGCAGCGCCTCTTCTGAGATGAGCGCAGGAGCTGACCCGGCTCTGAGCACGAGGCCCTGGTATCAGGCAAGGGGGTGGAAGTAAACTGTGTCAACAAGAGCCTTCGGCTGGGAATCAGGAAACCAGGGTCCTTGCACCAGCTCTCTGGCCAATTTGATGCATGCATGACCTGACACAAAGCCTTCACTCTCTCAGCAGGCCTCAGTTTCCCCACTTGAGCAATATGAGACCTAGAGCTTGCCCTTCCTACCTGCGTGATGAGCAGATAAGGAGATGGGAAGACCCTCTGAGAGCAGAAAATGCTCGTGAAATGCTAACAATTCTTATATTTGTTTCTTCTCTCAGCTACCACTTCCTTCCTCACCAGCAGGTAGGCCCCGGGGAATGGGTAGGTTGGTGGGTGAATGGTTATGGAGGCGGTATTGGCAAGCAGCCTTTCCCTAGGCACACATGGTGGGATTCAGGCAGGCGGGGCTTTGCAATATGACCATTCCTCAGTTTCTGAACGGCTCGTCTTGGATAGGAGTGGAGGCTGAGCAAAGGGTTAGACACAGAGCTGCTCCAACACACCTCCCATGGTGCATACACGGTCTGGAAGGAGGTACTCCCTACACCCTCTAGTTAGAAAGTTCTTTGTTAGGCTACTAATTGAGCTGTGTGGCCTTGGGTGAATTACTTCCCCTCTCTGGGCCTTAGTTTCCTTAGAAGAAAATGAACCTATCACCACCCCTGCTGCTGGAGAAGAGCTTGGCTATTTGTCAGCCAGGGGTGGCTTGTGGTCTCTCTGGATCTGGGAAGTATTAAGTTGGAACAGCCTTCATCAAAACAGTACATGGTTTCCCCCAAATAAAGGGGGCCCCCCTAGGCTCCTTCACCTCATGGGACCTAAGAGCTGGCTTAGGCAGAGTGTGGGCCCAGGAGTTAGCAGACCAGAGAGGCAATTCTGGTCATGAGATGGCTCAGTCAGAGAACCTCAAATGCTTGGAGCTAAAAGGCACTGCCCAAATCCTCCAGCCCAGCAGTCGTCAGCCTCCAAATTGAACTGTCCCGGATGCCTTTCACATGGGAGACCCACTGCCACTCCAGGGTTTGGGGCAATTCTCTGTCAGCTGGAACTTTATCGTCTTCCACTCTAGAAAGCATATCACTTCTCTCAACTTATGAGAAGGACTTGCACGTGTGCACAGAGGCTGGTCATTGCAACATTGTTTGTAATAGGCAAACACCAAAAGCAATCTAAATGCCCACCAGTGGGGGATTGGTTAAATCAGTAATGGGACACCATAGTACAGAATGCTATGCAGAGATTTTTCTTTTAATGTGGTAGGCCTTAAAGACGTGTGGATATAGAAAGTTACCCAAGACATATAGTTAAAGTGAAAACACCCAGCTGTGGGTTTTTTTCATACAATATATATATATTGTTCATACAACGTGTATGATGCAATATATAGGTTAAACACACACATACAACTATATATTTTTATGGTACAGTACATGTGCATGTAATGTGTATTCTGCATGTGTGTTAGGGTTTTCCAGAGAAATAGAACCAATAGCAGATACCTACCTATCTATCTATCTACCTATCTGGATGTAGATATATGTTTCTTGTGAGGAATTGGCTCATACAATCACAGAGGTCGAGAAGCCCCACGACCTGCCATCTGCAAGCTGGAGGCCCAGGTAAGCTAGTGGTGTAATTCCAGTCCGAGCTAGAAGACCTGAGAAACTAGGGGAGCTGATGGCCTAAGTCCAAGTCCCAGGACAGAAGAAAAACAATGTCCCAGCTCAAGCGGGCAGGCAGGAAGAGAACAAATTGTCTCTTCCTCTGCTTTTTGTTCTATTCAGGTATTCTACAGATTGGGTGATTCCCATCCACACTGGGGAGTGTGATCTGCTTCACTGAGTCCATCGATTCAAATGCCAGTCTCATGCTGAGACACCCTCACAGACACACTCAGAAATCATATTTAATCTGGGCACCCAGTGGCCCAGTCCAGTTGACACGTGAAATTAACCATCATGGTGTGCAACTGCAGAGACGAAAGCTTAGGATACCCAAAACCCTAACAGTGCTTACCTTCCAGAAAGGGTCTGGCATGAAAAGGAAGTCTCAAGGAGATCTTCCAAAATACCTGCAGAGTTTGGATTTTTCCAATGTGAACTCATTCACCAATTTGGTTTCTAATGAAAAATGCAATTTAACAATAAAGCTTATGAAAAGGGGCACAGAAACCGATTCATGGTCGCCAGGGGCAGGGGTTGTGTACGACTCTGAAGAAGTGGCACCAGGCAGCTCCTTTCTGGTGGTGGTTATGCAAAACTATACAGGTGATAAAACTGAATCGAACTATACACAAAAACACGCACACACAAATGAGTGCATGGAAACACTCCTGAAATCTGAATAAGGTCTGCAGTCCAGCTGATGATGTTGTACTGATATCATTTCCCTGGACTTGATGTTGTGCTGTGGTTATGTAAGGTGTTGTCGCTGGGGACAGCTGCGTGAAGGATACATGTCCTGTTTTTGCAACTTCTTGAGAGTCTACGATTGTTTGAAAATAACTTTGTTTATTTGAAAATAAACAAGAAAGGGGAAGCATATAAAACATAACCAACAAGGGCTACTGTATAGTACAAGGACCTATACTCAATATTTTGTAATAACCTATAAGTATATGTATATATATATATATATATGAATCACTTTGCTGTACACCTGAAACTAATACAACATTGTAAATCCACTATACTTCAATTAAAAAAAAAAGATAAAGAACAAAGTGGAAAAAAATGAAAGGGGAGGCACAGAGAAACATTTGGACTTCTTGAGGTGATGGGAACCTTTCCTATGTGGAATGCTGTGGTGGTTGTATGACTGTATATATTTTCTAAAACTCATTGAGTGATACTCTTAAAAGGGTGACTCTTAATGTATGTAGATTGTGCCTTAATAAGCCCAACTTTTAGGGGTTTCCCTGGTGGCTCAGTGGTTGAGAGTCCGCCTGCCGATGCAGGGGAAGATCCCACATGCCGCGGAGCAGCTGGGCCCGTGAGCCACGGGCACTGAGCCTGCGCGTCCGGAGCCTGTGCTCCGCAACGGGAGAGGCCACAACAGTGGGAGGCCCGCGTACCACAAAAAGAAAAAAAAAAAAACAAAGCCCAACTTTTAAAAGACCTTATACCAGAGGACAAATGGGTGAGACTGATACTCTTGTAGGAAGAACTGCTCTAACTTATTAAAATGAGTAAATCATTCACAAACCTTTGCATTTTGTGGTTAACCAATTACTCTTAACATGCTTCACAATAGCCAGCAATGCCTGTGCCCAGCACAGGGCCCCCGTCAGATGCTCAGCTCCCTCTGGTGACAAGGATCCCCTCACTTAATACTGCAGCCCATACCACTGTTGGGAGAACTATGATAGAAGGTTCCTTATTAGGCAACTAATTAGCTGTGTGGCCTTGGGTGGATTACTTCCCTTCTCTGGGCTTTGGTTTCCTTAGAAGAAAATGGACACTATGACCTTTCAGGTCTCCTCCAGTTCGAACACTCTGAGTCACTAAAACTTAGAACTTACCTCCTTGTAACCATTGACCTGGTTCTGCGTTCTGGAGTCACCCAGAACTTGGCTCTGTGTCGCAGTAAGAGCCAGCCCATAACACACTGGAAGTCAGCTCCCCTGTGCCCTCCACGTGGACAGGCAATACGGCGCAGGGGCTAAGATCACAGGATCTGCAGCATCAGCCTGGAATCTGACTCTGGGCTCTGCCACTTCCCAGCTGTGTGACTACGCAGGTCACCTCTGTGAGCGTCAGTGTCCTGCCCATAAAAAGGGACTAATAGTACCAACCTCACAGGAAGGGGCATGGGGGATGAATGAGGTGATATATGTAAATCGGGATGTGTGGTCGGCAGAATAATGGCCCCCTGAAGGTATCCACACCCTCATCCCCAGAACCTGTGAATGTGTTATGTCATGTGGCAAGGGGGAATTACAGTTGCTAATCAGCTGACTTTAAAACAGGGAGGTTATCACCCTGGGCAGTAGCTCCAGACACATTTTAAAAATCCAAGAGTCCCAGAGAAAACTTTTGAGTCTCAGTCAAATGAGAGCTCCACTGAACCTTCCCAAGCTTCTAGAAGCCAATAAATTAGAAAGGACACTTTATTGGGAAGCATGACACAGAGGGATGGTAGAGAAAAGAGTCTGCCACCAAAGAAACTAGGTGGCTCTATATCCACAAACGTCATATGTAAGAAACCAAAACCTAGAAAAGTGATCAATAAAACTGAGAAGGAGCTTTTGATAAATAATTTGAGGACTGAACCTAAAATGTGTGGCCAAATAATACAGTAGTAATTTGGAGGTAGGTCTTAGACCTAGCCCATAACATTTATCAATGTCTTAGATCCTGAAACTATTAAAGAGAAACATTTTATAAGTTTATTTTGATTGAAAATTGAGTCCAAATTCTATCTTATAAGTTGTAGGTGAAATGTTACATAATAAAAATTAAGGTCATTGACTTTGTTTACTGCCTCAAGGAATTACAATGTATATCTAAGCATTAAATAAGTGGACTGAGACTTCCAATAATTCATAATAGAAATAAAAGCTCACAATGTAATTATTAATTTAAAATATGCTTCAAAACTGTACATACTGTATATTAAACAAGACAAGTTCTTAGAGGAAAACATAGGCAGAACACTCTATGACATAAATCACAGCAAGATCCTTTTTGACCCACCTCCTAGAGAAATGGAAATAAAAACAAAAATAAACAAATGGGACCTAATGAAACTTAAAAGCTTTTGCACAGCAAAGGAAACCATAAACAAGACGAAGACAACCCTCAGAATGGGAGAAAATATTTGCAAACAAAGCAACTGACAAAGGATTAATCCCCAAAATATACAAGTGGCTCATGCAGCTCAATATCAAAAAAACAAACACCCAATCCAAAAATGGGCAGTAGAACTAAATAGACATTTCTCCAAAGAAGATATACAGATTGCCAACAAACACATGAAAGAATGCTCAACATCATTAATCATTAGAGAAATGCAAATCAAAACTACAATGAGATATCATCCCACACCAGTCAGAATGGCCATCATCAAAAAATCTAGAAGCAATAAATGGTGGAGAGGGTGTGGAGAAAAGGGAACACTCTTGCACTGCTGGTGGGAATGTGAATTGATACAGCCACTGTGGAGAGCAGTATGAAGGTTCCTTAAAAAACTAAAAATAGAGCTACCACATGACCCAGCAATCCCACTACTGGGCATATACCCAGAGAAAACCATAATTCAAAAAGAGTCATGTACCCCAATGTTCATTGCAGCACTATTTACAATAGCCAGGACATGGAAGCTAGCAACCTAAGTGTCCGTCGATAGATGAATGGATAAAGAAGATGTGGCACATATATACAATGAAATATTACTCAGCCATAAAAAGAAACAAAATTGAGTTATTTGTCGTGAGGTGGATGGACCTAGAGTCTGTCATACAGAGTGAAGTAAGTCAGAAAGAGAAAGACAAATACCGTATGCTAACACACGTATACAGAATCTAAAATTTAAAAAATGGTTCTGATGAACCTAGGGGCAGGACAGGAATAAAGACGCATACGTAGAGAATGGACTGAGGACATGGGGAGGGGGAAGGGTAAGCTGGGACAAAGTGAGAGAGGGGCATGGACATACATACACTACCAAATGTAAGATAGATAGCTAGTGGGAAGCAGCCGCATAGCACAGGGAGATCAGCTGGGTGCTTTGTGACCACATAGAGGGGTGGGATAGGGAGGGTGGGAGGGAGGGAGATGCAAGAGGGAGGAGATATGTATGTATATGTATAGCTGATTCACTTTGTTATACAACAGAAACTAACACAACATTGGAAAGCAATTATACTCCAATAAAGACGTTAAAAAACAAAACAGGGAGATTAGAGAATTATCCCAGATTATGTGGATAGTCCTAATATAATGAGGATCCTTAGAAGCGAAAGAGGGAGGCAGAAGAGTTAGATTCAGAATTGATGGGGCATAAGAAAGTCTCGATCGGCCATTGCTGGCTTAGAAGATGGAAAGAAGAACACAGCCCTGCTGACACCTTGATTTTAGCCCAGTGACACCCATTTCAGACTTCTGACCTCCAGAACTGTAAGAGGAGACATTTGTGTTGTTTTAAGCCACTAAGTTTGTGGTGATTTGTTACAGCAGCAATAGGAAACTAACACAGGCTGGCTCCAACCCTCTCCTGACTGGTCTCCACTCTTGCCTCTCGCCAATCCGTTCCTCACAATGCAGCCAAAATGATGTTTCCAAGACCCTCACCTAAGCAAGTCACGTCCCTTCTCCCTGTTCTTCAAATATGCTCCAGGGCCTTTGAACCTGCTGTGCTCTATTTCAAAGGTACCATGGTCCCCTGGGCAACACTTAGTCAGCCTTCATATATTGGCCCAAAGATGAAAACTCAGATCCCCAGTCTGGGTCAGGTTCTCTGGGTTAGTGCTCTCAGAGCACCCCACACTCCTCTGCAGCATGTGTAGGTTTCTAAATAAATACATGTATTTATCCGGGTTTATTGGCCAGCAGGCTGTAAGCTTCCCTGGGGCAGGGACAGTGTCTGTCTTACTCACCTAGCCCAGTGTCTGGCACATAGGGAGCATTCAATAAATGGCAGCTCTTATCACCGTTTTATTTTTGAATCTCCACCATTCTGGTTGCCCCACAAACACTTAGTTTGAAGTCCTCTTTAAAAAGTGGTACTCCTGGGCTTCCCTGGTGGCGCAGTGGTTGAGAGTCCGCCTGCCGATGCAGGGGACTCGGGTTCGTGCCCCGGTCCGGGAAGATGCCACATGCCGCGGAGCGGCTGGGCCCGTGAGCCATGGCCGCTGAGCCTGCGCGTCCGGAGCCCGTGCTCCGCAACGGGAGGGGCCGCAGCAGTGAGAGGCCCGCGTGGCGCAAAAAAAAAAAAAAAGACATAGTTCCTACCCTCGAGGGGCCCACACTTTAGTGCGAAGAGAAATATTAATCAAAGAATCACAAACAAATGTAAAATTGTAGTGGTGCTTAATGATATAAAGGAGAGAGACGTGGTAGTATAGGAGAATATAGTTGAGAAATTGAATTAGAAAAGTTATGGGCAAGGGGGTAAGTGGGGAGGTGGAAAAAAAAAAAAAAAAAAAAAAGTGGTACCCCTGCCTTGACCCAGTCCTCCAGGGGTGGTGAGAGCAGCACAAAGCAGAAGCAGAAGATGCTGTCCCTGCTTGTCGGGGGAAGGGAAGGCATCCCACTTCTATTGATGCAGCTGAAGGCCGTGGTCCTGCTCCACTAAGTGCATCACACTCTCAGCTCCAGCTGAGCTTGAGGTCACTTAAACCACCCACACGCCTGCCCTAATTTTTGTTTCCATCAGAACATCTGTCAAGTTAGCTCTCCCCATCCTGTTTCTGTACGGTTGTTCTTTGTAACCTAAGCGTTGAGCTTTCCTCTCAACCCGGTGGGGTTCCATCATCTGGTGTTGGGGCCCTTGTTCTAAACCTGTCTAAGTCTTCCTGAGTCCCGATCCAGCCATCTCTCCCAGCCTCATGTCACCTGCGCACCTGAGCCATGTGTCCCCGTGCCTGCTTCCAAATCCTGGATAACAACATGGGGCAGGGCTAAGAACAGGGCCCTGGAAATGCTCCCGGAGTCCCCCCAGGCCCGGCACCCACCGCGGGGCGTTGAATCAGCAACAGAAACTGTGCCTAGGTCAAGTCCTGACTTTGCCACTTTTGTGGCTGTGAAATTGGGAATAATAGTCTATTAGTTTCCTAGGGCTGCTGTAATGCAGTACCATAAACTTGGTGGCTTAAAACAACAGAGACTTATTCTCTTACAGCTCTGGAGGCTAGAAGTTCAAAATCAAGTTGTCTGCTGGGCAGACAACTCCCTCCAGAGGCTCTAGTGACGATCCTTCCTTGCCTCTTCCAGCTCCTAGTGGCTCCTGGTGTTCCTTAGCTTCTGGCAGCGAAACTCCAATCTCTGCCACGTGCCCTTCTTCTGAGCGTGTCTCTGTGTGTCCTTTCCTCTACTTATGTGGACACCAGTCATCGAATTCAGGGTCCACCCTGCTCTAGTATGACCTCATCTTAACTAATTACATCTGCAAAGACCCTAAGTCCAAATAAGATCACATTCTAAAGTTCTGGGTGGACATGAATTTTGGGGGACACTATTGAACTTACTACAAATGGTAACACTTTGTCATAGGATCTCCATGAGAGTGGAGGAAGATAATGTACATGGCTTCTCAAACTATACTGGGTGCACAAACCACCTGGGGATTTCGTTAAAATGCAGATTCGGATTCAGCCAGCCTGGGGTGGGTCTGCATTTCTCCAGAGCTCCCAGGTGATGCCCTGGCTGCTCCTCTGTGCTTTGAATAACAAGGATGTAGGTGAAAGAAAGTGCTTGGAAAACAAATGTCCGGTAGGCTTATTCTCTTTCTTTTGTAGTGAGCTTTACTCACGCTCCTGTCTCCCTGCCCACCTGGCTCTCTTGTGAACCGGTAGAAGATGGAAAAAGTGTTTTAGTTTGGGCTTCCCCCAAAAGCAGACCCAGAGACAAGTACTGGGGCTTAAGGAGTTTACTGGGGAGATGGTCACAAGTACTCATGCAGAAATAGGGAAAGTTAAGGAAAGGGCGAGAAGCCATGAAGAGGGCACTAAACAGCAGGTGGCCCCAGGCATAACCAGGGCTCCATCCTGCTGGGGACTGGCTGAGAAAGGGTGGGGACACTCCTCAGAACTGTCCCACTGGATAGCTGGGATGGGGGGGCGGTTAGAGCATTTTCCCACCAATTCACATTCCCCATCATTTGAAGGTTGCCCTGGGGTCAGGTTCCAGTGTCAGGGCTGGGCAAGTGCCCCGGTGCTGGAGAAAAGCCCTCCCTCCCTCCAGCAGAGAAGATTCAGGCACTGGAAGTCGGAAGCTGAGCACGCTGGAAAGAACCTTCTGGTACAGCTGCAGGTGACCTCAGCTAGGCCAGGATGGGGAAGGGAGGGAGATCATCATCATCTACTCCAGAAGCCTTCCAGGTTTGATGTCATCTGTTGTCTACCATTCCTTTTTTTTTTTTTTTTTTTTTTTTT
>NW_006776544.1:1646149-1655422 GCF_000442215.2 Lipotes vexillifer | reverse complement strand
TTTTGTTTTTTTTTTTTTTTTTTTTTTTTTGGCTGCATTGGGTCTTCGTTGCTGTGCGTGGGCTTTCTCTAGTTGCGGCGAGCGGGGGCTCCTCTTCGTTGCGGTGCACGGGCTTCTCACTTTGGTGGCGTCTCTTGTTGCAGAGCATGGGCTCTAGGTGCGCGGGCCCCAGCAGCTGTGGCACGCGGGCTCAGTAGTCATGGCACGCGGGCTCAGTATTCGTGGCACATGGGCTCAGTAGTTGTGGCGCACGGGCTTAGTTGCTCCGCGACACGTGGGATCTTCCCGGCCCAGGGATCGAACCCACGTCCCCGGCATTGGCAGGCGGATTCTTAACCACTGCGTGACCAGGGGAGTCCCATCTACCTTAAGTGCATGAGCTCCCCAAGCAAGTTCTCGCTAATACTTATGATTATGATTATCTTCCAGCCCCAGTGGACACCTTGCCCATAGAGGTGTCATGGGAGAATCTGTCGATGGCCTGCTGAAACCCACATGTGCCTTGCTGGCTCCCGACCCCCGCCCTGCCTCGGAATGGTAAAATCATTTCCACTGTGGGTGCATGGTGGGGAGAACTCGCCCTTAGGGTAATGGACTTATGCTTCAGGGTCACCTTAGGAGGGAGCTGCTTCCCTTTCTCACAGTCCCTTCCTTCACCTAGTTCAGATGATCCACACTCTTGATGTTCAGCATCACATTTCATCTGAATCACAACCCTACAAGGCACTTGTTTTGATTGTCCCCATTTTATAGCTAAGGAAATTGAGGACCAGAAAAGCTAGGTCACTGGGACTTCCCTGGTAGTCCAGTGGCTAAGACTCTGTGCTCCCAATGCAGGGGGCCCGGGTTTGATCCCTGGTCAGGGAACTAGATCCCGCATGCCACAACTAAAGATCCCATACTCGGCAACGAAGATCCCGCATGCCGCGACTAAGACCCGGTACAGTCAATAAATAAATAAATAAATATAAAAAAAAAAAAGAAAGAAAAGAGAAGCCTGCGGTCACTCAGTAAGAAGCAGAAGTGGATTCCAAAGACAGCCTATCTGATTCCCTGCACCCTATGGATGGATTCCATTGGAGAAACTAGGTGGTGGGCCCCAATGACATTTAAATACAAATCTAAACACACTTCCATAACCATCTGTTGGACGAGAACTGTAAGAACTTCCTTTAATTGTATTCAGCTTCTAGTCCTAGTATAAGACATTGGGTTTGTTAGGGTGTGAGTCTTTCACTTTGAAAAAGAAGTTAGTGCAAGTAAAATACATGTATCCCTTTTTATAAATTAGTGTGTATTTACTTTCCTCCATATTGGAATTCACTTAGATGTACGGATTCATTAGGATGGACGGATTTTTCTTAGATAATTGGTAAATGAATAGACTCAGACCCTAATAAGCAAAAGATGCCATGGAGAAATGAAATAAATAAATTCAATGTCATTAGTTTAAAAAATTTCACCATCAGACTTCCTCAACTAGTGATTTTTTCCCAGTGCATCAAATGGGGTATTCCACTCCCATGCACATTTCAGGAACACACTAACAAAATAACAGAGATCCACCTTTATGCTATGTTTGGGGCCATTTTCCCTCCCTGACCGGGCTGCAAACTTCCCAAAGGAGGGGATGGTGGAGGTTCTTTACTATGGTGATTTCCCTGCACATGGCATGGACGGGGCCACAGATGTGTACATGGAAAGTTTTAAGTTTAAGGTCAGCCAGCCCTTGAAAAATGAGCCCATAAAGCTCTTGGGGAAAGAGGAAAGAGTATGGCTTGGGAAATATGTAGCTCGCAGTAGAGAACACAGAAAAGAAGAGACCCAGTCTCTGCCTTGAAGGTGCTGACAGTCCAGTTGGAGAGACAGGTGGAACACACTAGAAGCAGCTCATGTGCAAGACAAGAGAGATGGGGAGTCATGTGAGAGTGCATGGCTCTGCCTGAAAGCGCTGAAGGGGATGTGGAAGGGAGAGATGGGTGTTGACTGAGACGGAAGTAGGTGGAGTGAAAAGAGCAGTGAGCTGGGGGTCAGGAGAGCTGGGTTCTAGACCAGTTCATTGCTCAACCCTCTGCATCACCCTGAGCGTTCACTTTTCTCTCACAGACCCACCCTCAAGCAGCTTGCAGTCTAGCAGAGGACACAGGACCAGAAGTCCTACAGATGCATATGGTACCCCAGGGTCATGGAGGTGGATTCATTCACCTAATGTCTCCTGAGCACCAGCCAGGTGCCAGGCACTGCAAGGCAAAAGTCAAACAGCTATGCTGAAATAGCTGCAGGTCCCCAAGCCCATTCAGCTACTCTTGCTTTTGCACCTCTCCTCGTGCTGTTCATGCATCCCCCAGCATCGCCCTCCTCATTTTGCCCATCTGGAAAAACTATTGACCCTTCAACCACCTGGCCAGGAATCACTTCCTTTGTGAAGACTTCTAGTTTAATCAGTACAGGCTACTATAACAGAATACCAGAGGCTGGGTGGCTTAAACAACAATTTTTTTCCTCACAGTTCTGGAGGCTGGAAATTCAAGTGTCACGGCGCCATCATGGTCTAGTTCTTGGTGAAGGTCTTGTCCCTAGTTTGCAGTTGGCTGTCTTCTCACTGTACCCTCACATAGCAGAGAGCAGAGAGAGAAACAAGAAGCAAGCTCCCTTCTGTCTCTTATAAGGGCACTAATCCCATTCATGAGGGCTTCATCCTCATGACCTAATCATCACCCAAAGGCCCCACCTCCTAATAACATCACACTGGGGATTAGAGTTTTAACGTATGAATTTCAAGGGGACACAAACATGCAGTCCATAGCACTCATCATGTTGCACATAGGCACTACCCCCCACCTGTGATGCAGCAGCCTGGCACCACAGATGAGACAAAGGCGAGGCTGACCAGCCCTTGGTGGAGTGGCCCTCGGCCTCTGGTATCTGTCTCCCTTATACTCAGCCCCTGCTATGGGCAGAGGGAGGAGGCAGAGAGGAAAAATAATAGAAAAATCATAAGCAGAATAGAAGGCATAGTCTACACACTTGGCAGAGGCTGCAAAATAGATTTACCATCCCAGAATGCAGGGTCCCTTTGATTAGTTAGCAGAGAACCCCAAGCTAACGAGGGCAACAGTGTGGACCCAGCCCTCCAGCAGCCCGGGTGCTTGTCACTGTTTTCCAGCCACAGGCTTCACCCTTCAGGGCCTTGTAAATCAGCCCAGAGGGTCCAGGAGAGGGTTTGTGGCCCCTCAGTGCCGGCCCAGCCATTTCCACCACTGGAGCAGAGATGGCTGGGCCCACAGGGCAACACAGTCACCTGGTTTCAGTCCCTCTTTCCTGTGCCGTCTTGGATATGAGGCAAACGTGACCCTTTCCAACCAGAGGAGCCATCGACACAAAAGGTTGGCCATCTGTACTCCTCAAGGGACCAGTTTGGGTCAGTTCAGGTGGGTTAAGGAGAAGGAGGTGCAGAGAAGAAAGCCCCCATGCAGGCCTGCCAGCAACCCTCACCTGCGTCACCCGCAATGAGACACCATGACACTGTGGCTAGGCCCGGGCCAGTGCAAGGGTGGGGAGGGGGGTCCGGGCCAGCTCCCTTCCGCACGCCATTACTCCCCCATCTTCCCAGTGCAGGAGGGCACAGGTCTGAGTTAATGCCTGTGCTGGGGATGTCAGGGAGGTGAGGGAGGAGGTGGTCACTGGGGATAAACTTCTAAGCCAGCGTCTCTGCAAGTACCTTGGCTTGTTTATTCGTATGACTTTCCATGCCCACTGCCACCCCGAGTTCAGACCCCCAGAGCCGGCCTGTGGGTAGGACTCAACCTGAATCTGAAACGGGGTCTGGGATCAGCCTCAGCCTGTGGTTGGCAGCCCAGCGCAGCTGACTGGGCTTGATGCAGCCTGGACTCACATGCTCGGCCTCATTAACACCAAACTCTGACCAACCCAAGTGACCAACCCCAGGCTCAGTCTCCAGGAACACCTTCATTAAAAACTTTGTAAGATGCCAATGAACAACACACTAATGAAATCCACAGATAAGCTAAAAACTGGACTGCTCAGAGTCAGCCAAGACTGAGATTGAGTCTCTAGAGGGCCTGCGAGGTTAGGAATATGGTTAGGAAATAACCAAGTGAAATTAAGCCTGGACAGGGGCCAGCTAGCCTCATGCACAAGCTGCCAGATCCTCCCACAGTTATCAGGAGGCAGGAAGGCTGCAGAGAACAGTAGGGCTGAGGGAGGCAGAGGGGCGGGAAGTGGCGGGGCTTGGGGGATGGCCTCACCCCCGTCATTTGGGGGTGAGTCTGTAGAGATAGCACATGCCCCAAGGAGCGAGCTCCTGCCCATGCGGGCCTGGCAGAATTCCGAGGAGGCCCAGGAGAACCAAAGGGTCCCAGGGGAGCAGAGCTGTAGGGGCACTGGACAGAAGGGTGTTATGAATGAGTCATGCTTGGGGCAGTTTTGCCTCAGGAGAAACAAGATCTCGGGTGCCCACCTGTCCCCTGGGCACCCACAGCAAGCCTAGACCCCAGGAAAAACTTGAGTCAGCAGAAGATGGCAGTAATACAGTCTCTGGAGTCAGACAGACCTGGGTCCCACTCCTACCCCATTCTGAACTTGTAGACTAGTTATCTAACATTCTTCAGCCTCAGTTTCCTCATCTGTAAAATGGGATGATATCAGACTTTCCTTGTACGGTGTCCTGTGGACAAAATAAGATAATGCTTGTGAAGGAATAAGCACAATTAGCACACAGTGTCAGCCAACAGGAAGAGGAGGAGGAAACCAAAGACTGTCTGCTGGAACCCTCACCATGGCATCCCTACATATCCCTTTCCCTCAGACCTACCCCCTAGGGGCCTCCAGACCAACCCATTCTTTCCTCAGCTTAAAAGTAACTAGTCCCTCCAAACATTGCTCTCTGCCAAGCCTCAGTTCCTGAAAGAACTGTCACTGCCATGTTCATGGCCAGTCATGGCTGAATCTTGTCCACCCATAACTCGTGCATTAATGGAGACCGCTATACCTTTAGTTCCAACTAAAATTTTGAACTTTGAGCTTTTCCTCAAAGATTTGTAAAGCAGGTCCTAGTGTGTCATTTATGAGCAACAGACAATATCTAAATGTCTGGGCTGGTTAACTTTGGTTGATGGGATCCTTTGGGGGCCAAGACTGTGGATTTCACCCCAGTGCAGACCACTTTCTTTTATTCTAGCCCTAGCCATGGACTAAGCCCTAACTGAACAATAACCCTGGCCTCAACCTGAACCCCAACCCTAGTCTGCCTGCTTAAGATGGAATGTGAAAGGCTCAGGCCAATCACATTCTTAGAGTGGGGAGAACAACCTTAGACATCTCAGGGGAATAGCTTTTGTTTCTTGATTCCTTCTCTCCCAATTATGAGCCTTCAATAAATCTGAAGTCGCACAGAATAATCTCCCCCAAAGAATGATATGTTCTTGGAACCTGCCTCTGAGCACTTACACTCTTAAGCTGGCAGTGAGGACGGCTAGGAGTCCAAAGGCAATGCATGAATGGATAAAGGTATTCTCTCTTGTTGGACCAAGACTCAAGGACCTGGAAGGGTGTGCTGCCATGGCGAGGATGTGCCTCTGGGGGTGCCAGGCTGAGCTGGGCGCAGACAGTGTACTGCTGCTCTCTCATGTGTCCAAGAAGTCTTTCTCCTTCCTCGATACACTTGGCTTATGCCAACCTCCAGCAAGAGAGCCAAAGATAGGCCTACTGGTAAGACCCACTGCCTGGGAACTTGGCCCAGCTCCCAGCAGAGAGACTGGCCTCCATCTGGGCTGTTCCTTACCATGGGCAGTTCCAGCAGGAGACTAGGAAGTGTCCTGTTGGATTTTCCAGGCCAGTCCCACTTTCCCACATGCAGGCCCCTGGTCACACTATGTGTCCAGAGTTCTGGGTCAGAACATGTGTTCCCCATAAACAAGAAGCCTAGAAAGGAAACGTGCAGCAGCTGTCTCCAGCCAGCTCTTGTCACCTCAGTCACTCCAGTGTCCCCCTCCATGCCAAAGTCTTCTCCAACCAGCTGTGGTCACCTATGTTCTTGCTTAGAGCTTTCTTTTAAATCAGTCCTTATGTCTAGCTATTTCAGAGTAAATCCTGGCTCCCCATCTGCTGCCTAAGAGGCTGTGTTTCCCCAGAAGGCTGTGAGCTCTCATGGGCCAGGCCTACACTTTCCTCCTTCTTGTGCTCCTGGGAATAGGGCTCTGGCACCCAATGGACGCTCTTTGTTGAGTGCAGGCTCTGAAGTAGGATATTGCAGGGAACAAAACAAAGTTCCTGCCCTCATGAACCTGACATATTCTAGTGGAGGGCAAAGGGGATCCCTGGGAGGGAAAACCAGGAGAAGGCACTTGTTCCACCAACAGATATTGGGCACCCACTGTGTGCCAGGCTTTACACCAGGTCGTGGAGGCACACTACCAAAGCAGACCTGGCGCTTGGGCCAGGAGGAACCACCAGCCAGGCCGGCATTGTGGCTACCCTTCCAGAGGTAGGAGAGAAGCAGCAGCAGCCTTCCTTTGGGAGCTGTTGTTAATGGCTCTAACACCTGCACTGACCACCTGGCCGGTGGGTGAATCAAAGTGCACAGCCCCTCCCCAGAGGCCCCCACTCCCAGCCTGCTCCAAGCGGCACTCCAGCGAGGCAGGGGTTGGGGACCTGGGCCCTGCTGTGGAGCTTTACGAGGCCCAGGCAGATCATCTGGCCTGGAGTTCGGCTGGAAGGGGAGAAATGATTGCCTTGGGAACAAACCAGTGAGGACTCGTCCCAGGCAAGGTGGCAGAGCAGAGAAGCCAGGAGGCTACAGGGAGGGTGTGGTGGGCGTGGAGACGCACTGCACAGCTCAGAGCTCCCTTCAAGAGAACCTGCTGCAGGGAGCAGCGTTCACCAACAGCCCAAGGGGCTCCACTTTGGGATCCATGGGTGGTGTTCACATCAAGGCCATGTTTCCCCCAGGCTGCTCCCAGCCAAGGACTGAGTCCAGCAAGGACACCAATCCCAGCCCATCCCTGGGACATGGGACTCCTCCAACAAGCAAAGCTTGCTCAGGGATTTCCCGTCAATCTAGATTTTCTCAGAACTGTGCTGCGATCTGAGACATTTCCCACCCACGCCTCCTTCCTTCCTCCTCTCCCTTCTCAGGTGTCAGTCCTGCAGTGCAGTGGGAAGATACTCCCTGCCTGCTTTTACTTCTTTCCCTGCATCCTTCACAGGTGTCTCTCCTAATACATCGCTTGTACATTTAATCTCATCTTTTTTTTTTTAGAAACATTTTGCATTTTCACGAAGATCCTTATTTATTTATTTTTGGCTGCATTGGGTCTTCGTTGATGCACGCGGGCTTTCTCTAGTTGCAGCAAGTGGGGACTTAACTTCGTTGCGGTGTGCGGGCTTCTCTTGTTGCGGAGCACGGGCTCTAGGCATGCGGGCTTCAGTAGTTGTGGTGCGTGGGCTCAGTAGTTGTGGCTCGCAGGCTCTAGAGCACAAGCCCAAGGGGCTCCACTTTGGGATCCATGGGTGGTGTTCACATCAAGGCCATGTTTCCCCCAGGCTGCTCCCAGCCAAGGACTGAGTCCAGCAAGGACACCAATCCCAGCCCATCCCTGGGACATGGGACTCCTCCAACAAGCAAAGCTTGCTCAGGGATTTCCCGTCAATCTAGATTTTCTCAGAACTGTGCTGCGATCTGAGACATTTCCCACCCACGCCTCCTTCCTTCCTCCTCTCCCTTCTCAGGTGTCAGTCCTGCAGTGCAGTGGGAAGATACTCCCTGCCTGCTTTTACTTCTTTCCCTGCATCCTTCACAGGTGTCTCTCCTAATACATCGCTTGTACATTTAATCTCATCTTTTTTTTTTTAGAAACATTTTGCATTTTCACGAAGATCCTTATTTATTTATTTTTGGCTGCATTGGGTCTTCGTTGATGCACGCGGGCTTTCTCTAGTTGCAGCAAGCGGGGGCTACTCTTCGTTGCAGTGCACAGGCTTCTCATTGCGGTGGCTTCTCTTGTTGCAGAGCACAGGCTCGAGGCACGCGGGTTTCAGTAGTTGTGGCTCACGGGCTCTAGAGATCAGGTTCAGTAGTTGTGGCGCACAGGCTTCGTTACTCTGTGGCATGTGGGATCTTCCCGGACCAGGGATCGAACCCGTGTACCCTGCATTGGCAGGTGGATTCTTAACCACTGCACCACCAGGGAAGTCTCTAACCTCATCTTGATGTCTGCTTCTCAGAGGACACCCACTGACAGAAGGCAAAGATCCAGTGGGTCAAGATGAGTAGCCTAAGAGATGTACATGCCCCCTGAAGCCCAGAAAGTCTGGGGGAGGGGCTGAGCATGGGCTCATTGCTGATGGTCTGGAAGGGCTCCCAGCTATTCATCTTAATTCAAAAAAAGAAATCCAGCTTTACCTCACTCTACCCAAAAGCTGTGTCCTTGAGAAGTTGAATGCAAATGACACTGGGGGGAGCCAGATCCTACTTTATATACCCCAAGAGGCTCCCAGTTAAAAGGAACTCAGCAGTACATCAAAAGTCAGTCAGGGGCTTCCCTGGTGGCGCAGTGGTTGAGAGTCCGCCTGCCGATGCAGGGGACACGGGTCTGTGCCCCGGTCCGGGAGGATCCCACATGCCGTGGAGCGGCTGGGCCTGTGAGCCATGGCCGCTGAGCCTGCGCGTCCGGAGCCTGTGCTCCGCAACAGGAGAGGCCACAGCAGTGAGAGGCCTGCGTACCGCAAAAAAAAAAAAAAAAGTCAGTCAGCATGCTGTGTATCTGAGTAGACAGAAAAGTTGACAGTAAAGCTGATGAAGGGTCCCCTTCAATGTGCCCCGGGGCATTTTTCCAAGATGGGTTGACTGGGGAGAAGCCAAGCAAACAGCGACTGCAGCAGGTCCCTGGCCTGGGAGAGCTCCCAGCCCATTGAGGAGACAGACAGGAGCCAATGGAAGAACAATAGGTCCCAGAGAATGGATTCGAGTAATAGTTGGGTGGTAACACCATTGCTAGTTCACTAGTTCTGAGAAGCATGAGTGAGGTTAGGCAAGAAGAGTCAGGGAGGCCACTGAGGGTGGGCACCCAGGACTGGGCTCAGGCATCCCCTGCACCACCACACAGAGTTGTCCCCTTCCTGACTCTCCTTGTATGTCCCAGTTGCTTCGGAGCCCTCCTACTCTGCTCCCTAGGCTTGGCCACATGGTTGGCCGCCTGGGGAGGCACTGGCATGGTTCCCAGTGCCAGAGGCCGGGGCGGGGGGGGGGGGGGG
>NW_006776544.1:1634772-1646139 GCF_000442215.2 Lipotes vexillifer | reverse complement strand
GGGGGGGGGGGGTGTGTGTGTGAAGATGTGTGGGCTGGTTGGAGTGTGGCCAGCCTGCAGGGGCCAGCGGCAGGGTGCAGGGCCAAGTTGACAACGCTGGCCTGCAGAGACGGAGGGGCAACTGCTGCCTGTCGCCTCCAAAATACCAGTTGAGGTTTTCTCCTACTCTGGGGTTTAGAAAGTATTTCAATTTCAATTAGGCCTTTGCTTGCCCTAGTTTGCCTTTTTTTTTGTACTAGTGGTAGTGGTAGTGCCCGGAGGTGAGACAGGCAGGGCAGGGCAGAAGCCCAAAGAACAGTGAAGTCAGCAGAATGTGCTCTGGGGCTTGATGACTTCTCTCCTAGCACCCCTACTCCTATTCCTGGGGCCTGAGCCTCCAGGCAGTCCCTCCCAGGGCTTATCTGCCATGGACAGGACGAACAGGGCTCCCACTCTCTCCTATTTCCTCCCCCATCATGACTTCCCTGAACTGTGGCCCATTCTCTCAGTACCCACCTCTCTGCTGGAAATGAGGATGTTCACTCTGTCTGGGGCTGCCCTCTCCCCCCTTAGGACACACTCTTCCCGGACAGTCTCACCCATTCCCATGGCCTTACTTACCATGTATATGCCATAAACTCCACATTTAGTTTTTCAGCCCCCAGCTCTCCTCTGAACCCCAGCTTTACGTATCCAACTGCCTTCTACAGTAGGGCAGCTCACAGGCAAGTCAAGGTCCACATGTCCACAACTGAACTCAGCAACTCCACTCTACCCAGCCACCAAACAATATACTCCTTTAAAAAAGGGAAAAAAGGACTTCTCTGGTGACGCAGGGGTTAAGAATCTGCCTGCCAGTGCAAGGGACGTGGTTCGAGCCCTGGCCCAGGAAGATCCCACGTGCCGCGGAGCAACTAAGCCCGTGCGCCACAACTACTGAGCCTGTGCTCTAGAGCCTGCGAGCCACAACTATTGAAGTCTGCGCTCCTAGAGCCCGTGCTCTGCAACAAGAGAAGCCACCGCAATGAGAAGCCTGTGCACCACAACAAAGAGTAGCCCCCGCTTGCCGCAACTAGAGAAAGCCCGCGCGCATCAATGAAGACCCAAAGAAGCCAAAATAAATAGATAACTTAATTAATTTTAAAAAAAGATAATTGACTGCTAAATGCTACTGAATTGTTCACTTTAAAATGGTTAATCTTATGTTCTGTGAATTTCACCTGAATAAATTATTTTGAAAAAGATAAATGACTATTTAAAGCAAAAGTAATAATGGATTTGGAGGCTTATAACATACATAGAAACAAAATGTATTACAAAAATACTACAAAGGATAGGAGAAATCAAAGTATGCTGTTTTAAGGTTCTTACTTGTACATAAAGTCATATAATGCAATTTGAAGGTAGATTGTGATAAGTTAAAAATGCTTGTTTTTTTGGTTTTGTTTTGTTTTTTTAACATCTTTATTGGAGTATAATTGCTTTACAATGGTGTGTTAGTTTCTGCTCTGCAACAAAGTGAATCAGCTATACATATACATATGTCCCCATATCTCTTCCCTCTTGCATCTCCCTCCCTCCCACCCTCCCCATCCCACCCCTCTAGGTGGTCACAAAGCACTGAGCTGATCTCCCTGTGCTATGTGGCTGCTTCCCACTTAGCTATCTATTTTACGTCTGGTAGTGTATATATGTCCATGCCACTGTCTCACTTTGTCCCAGCTTACCGTTCCCCCTCCCCGTATCCTCAAGTACCTTCTCTAGTAGGTCTGCATCTTTATTCCCGTCTTGCCCTTAGGTTCTTCTGATCATTTTTTTTCTTTTTTTTTCTTTTTTTTTTTAGATTCCACATATATGTGTTAGCATATGGTATTTGTTTTTCTCTTTCTGACTTACTTCACTCTGTATGACAGTCTCTAGGTCCATCCACCTTACTACAAATAACTCAGTTTCGTTCCTTTTTATGGCTGAGGAATATTCCATTGTATGTATGTGCCACATCTTCTTTATCCATTCATCTGTTGATGGACACTTAGGTTGCTTCCATGTCCTGGCTATTGTAAAAAGAGCTGCAATGAACATTGTGGTACATGACTCTTTTTGAATTATGGTTTTCTCAGGGTATATGCCCAGTAGTGGGATTGCCAGGTCGTATGGTAGTTCTATTTTTAGTTTTTTAAGGAACCTCCATACTGCTCTCCGTAGTGGCTGTATCAATTTACATTCCCACCAACAGTGCAAGAGAGTTTTCTTTTCTCCACACCCTCTCCAGCAAAAAATGCTTGTTTTATTTTATTTTATTTTTTGGTTGAAGTATAGTTGTACAATATTATATAAGTTACAACTGTACAATATAGTCATTCACAATTGTTAAAGGTTATGTTCCACTTATAGTTATTATGAAATATTAGCTATATTCCCCATGTTATACAATATATCCTTGTAGCTTACTCTACACTTAATAATTTGTACCTCTTATTCCCCTACCCCTGTATTGCCCCTGCCTCCTTCTCTCTCCCCACTTGTAACCACTAGTTTGTTCTCTATATCTGTGAGTCTGCTTCTTTTTTGTTATATTCACTAGTTAGTTGTATTTTTTTTTAGTTGTATTTTTTAGATTCCACATATGTGATATCATACAGTATTTGTCTTTGACTCATTTCACTTAGCATGATGCCCTCCAAGTCCACCCATGTTGCTGCAAATGGCAAAATTTCATTTTTTATGGCTGAGTAATATTCCATTGTATATATATACACCACGTCTTCTTTATCCATTCATTTCTTGATGGACACTTAGGTTGCTTCCATATCTTAGCAATTGTAAATAATGCTGCTATGAACATTGGGGTGCATGTGTCTTTTTGAATTATTATTTTGGGTTTTTTTCAGATAAAAATGTTTGTTTTAAACTCTAGAGCAACTGCAAACAAAACAAAACAAAAACAAAGCAAAAAATACAGCTATAGCTAAGCAGCCTATGGTGTAGATTACACAGAATATAAAAGATTTCAATGATTCCTAGATACTTGTCCCTCCAGGAGGTGGAGCTTAACTCCCCTCCCCTTGGGTGTAGGCTGAAATTAGTGACTTGCATATAATGAATAAAATTTGAAAAGGGAAAAACAGTAGCTTTATAGTTGAGAAATCTGACAAATACCACCTAAACCAAGGAATCAAAGTTAACACCACCAGTAAGTCATGTTGATGTCACATACCCCCTGATATAATGGGATGACAAGGGCACATCACCTCAGTGGTATTCTTCCCCAAGATCCATAACCACAGCCTAATCAAGAGAAAACATCAGACAAACCCAAATTGAGGGACAGTCTACAAAATACCTGACCAGTACTCTTAAAAATTGTCCAGGTCATCAAACCCCAGAAAAGTCTAAGAAACTGCTACAGCCAGGAGGAACCTAAGGAGACATGATGACTAACTGAAATATGGTATCTGGATGGGATACTAGAACAGAAAAAGCATTAATGGAAAAATCCAAATGAAGTCTGTAGTCTAGTTTATCATACTGTACCAATGTGAACTTCTTAGTTTTGATAAATATACTACCATGTTCATGCAAGATGTTAACAGTAAAGAAGGTTGGATAAAAAGTATTCAGGAGCACTCTGTACTATCTTTGCAACTCTTCTGTAAATCTAAAATTACTTGAAAATAAAGAAAATACTCAATCCAAAACAGGGCAGAGAAAAAGGGAAAAGTTGATGAAGTTGTTGGGAAGAATAGAAAACAATTAGAGAAATGGATGACCTAAACCCAGCCATATCAACAACTACATTAAATGTAAATGTACTCTAAGCAAGACAATTAAAAGTCAGAGATCATCCTACTGTATTAAAAAATAAAATTGGCCTTTTTCTTGCTGTCTATAAGAAACATCTTTTAAGTATAAAGACACAGGTTAAAACTAAAATGATGGGGACTTCCCTGGTGGCACAGTGGTTGAGAATCTACCTGCCAATGCAGGGGACACGGGTTTGAGCCCTGGTCCAGGAAGATCCCACATGCCACAGAGCAACTAAGCCCGTGCACCACAACTATTGAGCCTGCACTCTAGAGCCCGTGAGCCACAACTACTGAGCCCACATGCTGCAACTACTGAAGCCCACATGCCTAGATCCCAAGCTCTGCAACAAGGGAAGCCACCGCAATGAGAAGCTCGGACACCGCAACGATGAGTAGCCCCGCTCACCACAACTAGAGAAAGCCCATGCGCAGCAACGAAGACCCAACAATGAAGACCCAATGGAGCCATAAATAAATAAATAAATTTATTTAAAAAAACTAAAATGATGAATAACGATATATCAATGATGGCTATATTAATTTCAAAGTAAGCTTCAAGACACAGAATATTACCAAGAATAAAGACATTTATAACGATAAAAGGGCCACCTCATCAGGACAATACAACAATCTTAAATGTGTAAGTACCCAATAACAAGCTTCAAAATACATGAATCCAAAACTGAAGAACTGAAACAATATATAAAATCATAATTATAGTTGGAGAGTCCAACAGCCCTCTCTCAGTAACTGATAAAACAAGTAAACAGAAAATCAACGACAGTGTAAAAGACTTGAACAACACTATCTATCAATCAAATTGACCTAATAGACATGAATGGAACACTACAGCCAACATCTGCCTTCTTCACCCACATTCTTCTCCAAGCACACATGGAACATTATCTAGAATAGACCACATGCTGGGCCATGAAATGAGTCTCAATAAATTTTAAAGGATTGAAATCAAAGAGAATATGTTCTCTGACCTCAACATAATTAAATTAGAAATCAATAACAAAAAGATGTCAGAAAATCCTTAACTATTTGGCAATTAGATGACACACTTCTAAATAATCCATGGGTCAAAGTATAAATCAAAAGGGAATTGGAAGGTATTTTTAAATGAAAGAAAATGAAAATAACATATAAAAATTTGTGAGATGCCGCTAAAGCAGTACTTAGGGGGATGTTTATAGTACTCAATACCTATATTAGAAAAGAGAAAAGCCTCATATCAATGACCTCAGCTTCAAATTTAAGAAGCTAGAAAAAGAAGAGAAAATTAAGCCCAAAGTAAGTAGAAGGAAGGAAATAATAAAGGTAAGTGCAGAAATCAATGAAATAGCCAAAAAAACAGAGAAAATCAATGAAACCAAAAGCTGGTGCTTTGAAAAGATGAGTACTATTGATAAACTTCTAGATAGGTAGTACTAGTTATGTGGTTGTATTCATTTGTCAAAACTCATTGAATTGCACACTTTTAATGGGGGAATTTTATTGTCTGTGCATTATACCTAAAGAACAGACACTTCACAAAGGATGATATACAGATGACCAATAAACACATGAAAAGATGCTCAACATCATTAGTTATCAGTGACATGCAAATTAAAGCCACCATGAGATACTAATACACACCCACTAGAATGGCTGAAAATTTTTTTTAAATAACAATAGCAAGTGGAAGCAATGGGAACTCTCTTACATTGCTGATTGAGTATAAAATGGTACAACCATGGTGGAAATCAATTCAGTGGTCTCTCATAAAATTAAACATAAGCCAATCCTTTGGCCCAGTAATTCCATTCCTAGGTATTTGTCCAAGAGAAATTAAAATATATGCCCACAAAAAGCCTTGTTCAAAGTAGCTTTATTTATCAAAAAACAAAAACCTGAACTAGAAACAGCCCAGGTGCCCAGCAACAGGTAAATAGATAAATTGTGGTATACCTATACAATAGACCAATGGTATGTCGATACAATGGTATATTAATACAATGGATAGTCAGCAATAAAAAGGAACAAACTACTGATATGTGCAACAACATGGAAAACCTCAGAAGTATTATGCTAACTGAAAGAAGTCAGACACAAAAGGTTAAACAGTGTATGATTCCATTTATTTGAAATCCTAGAATAGGAAAAACTAACCTGTAGTGACAGAAAGCAAGACAGTGGTAGTCAGGGATGGAGAGTGGGAGTGAGATTCATTGCAAAGGTCTTCAAGAAAATTTTTTTACCAGGAGGAAAATGTTGTAAATCCTGATTGCAGTGGTGGTTTTAAAGTGGCCACCCCTAGGGTGCTCAGAGCCTAGGTAAATACATTTTGCATGGCCCCTGTCTATAGACACTATTTGAATCATCCAAAACCAGTGTGTCGGTACCATTCTGATTGCCCAGTTTCATGCAGTTGTGCCAAAGAAATACTGCATTGGCTAGTGGATCAATCCACTTGCCATGCTGCCCTCCTGGAACCAGGTCCCAAGCATGAGAGTCCCATAGATGATCCCACAGGTAAGAATCCTGAAGTTCTTTGGGGTATCTGGTGGGCCCCAAGCATGAAGGGGTGGTAAGGGTCTAGAGGTTCAAAGTGTCTCTTGAAGGGGAAGAACATGGATCTGGTCTCCCGCCAACCTGCAACTTATTCTCTACTATGGGCAGCCCACCCTGATGATATTGCTGACACTGGCCATTCCCAGGCACTAAAGGGGACCTTTGAAAACTGTAAGGAAGGTGCTGCAAAACACAGTTCCCCACCCTTGAGATGCAGGGCATGGAGCAGGACCCCCCTTTGCCCAGGACTAAGGTGGTACTGGTTACATGGGTGTATATTTGTCAAAACTCACTGAACTGTACACTTAAACAAATGGGTGCCTTTTATTGTATATAAATTATGCCTCAATAAAGTTGAGAATAATTACTAACAATTAAAAAACTCTTCTATCTCAGATTCCCAGGACCTACTCCAGACAAAATCAGATTGTTTTCTGTCTGCACACTCGGGGAAACACTTATCTGTTGGTTCTCAATTGCCCACAGAATCACATCGAAGCCCTTTAGGTTGGCATATGATACATTTCCTCACTCAGCCCTAACCTGCCCCTTCAGCCTCGGCCCCTGATACTCCGTTCCCTACCCCATGCTCCAGACACACTGAACTTTGAATCAATCCCTATCACTGAACTTCAGACCAATCACTCCCCTTTGTAATTTCGTTTCTCTACATGTTAGGTTTCCCCTGCTTGAAATGTCCTTCTAGTGCCGCGCCTTCTCCATCCAAGGAATTCCTACCTATCTTTCAAGGTCCATCTGGCATGTCACTTGTTTCTGTGTAGCCTTCCCAGACCTCCAGACAGAGTTTGATGATCCCTCCTCAGTACTCCCGCGAGTCTTGGGACACACTTTTTATGACTAGGATGCTTGTCAACAGTGGACTGTCAGTACCTCTCCTGGGGTTTTCTCCCATACCAAATTGCAAATTTCTCCAGGGCAGGGACCATAGCTCCTTCAACCCAGCACTCAGCACAGTACCTGGCACACAATAGTCTCTCGATCCAACTGTTGAAAGAATGAATGAATTGATGAGTCAATGATTGAATCTGTTCCCGTTTTGTGACTTAAATGGGAGCCTTCAGTGGAGAGTGGCTTTACTACAAAGAGTGACCAGCTTATCACAGCGTCATTAAGAAAATGCTCTTTTGGGCTTCCCTGGTGGCTCAGTGGTTGAGAGTCCGCCTGCCGATGCAGGGGACACGGGTTCGTGCCCGGGTCCGGGGAAGATCCCACATGCCGCGGAGCGGCTGGGCCCGTGAGCCATGGCCGCTGAGCCTGAGTGTCCGGAGCCTGTGCTCCGCAACGGGAGAGGCCACAACAGTGAGGGGCCTGCGTACTGCAAAAAAAAAAAAAAAAAAGAAAAAAAGAAAATGCTCTTTTAAGTGGGATGGCATTAGTGGCCCAGATAACTCAAGGTTCTGGGAGAAAAAGTAATTAGGAGAGATTTGCTCTGTATATTGATAAGAAAGACTACAAAATAGCATTTTCGTATGGTTCCACCTAATATTACCATCCTCTTTTGGGAGCTGAGGAAACCAAAGTTCAACGAGGTGGAGTCCCTCTCATAAGTCTGATCATCTAGTGAGGGGCTGAGCCCAGATTTGAATGTCCATCCATCTGACTCCGGAACCCGGGCTATTTCCCTCACGCTGCCCAGCTTCCATTAGCTGTGAAATTCCTGCTATAAGCCAGTCCACAGAGGGCAAGGGTTCGGACAGGGGCGGGCCTGGCTAGGGTTTCAAACACCCTTTGGCAGGGGAGATGAGCTGGTTTGGTCTATGAATGTTAGCCTTTCGGTGGTCATGTTTCCAATTTCTCTTCATTCTCTCCCTCCTCCAGAATGCACCCCCCGCACATACCCACACATCCAGAAGGGAAGAGCCAAGCAGCTGACTCACATACCACACTGAAGTGGCCTCGACTTTGCCCACGTAGGCTTAGTGGCTCGAGACTCCTGCCCCAGCCTGGTCGCTGTCCTCAGCTGGCACCCAGAGGAGCCTCTGCCTACTCCCCTGTGCTGTGGACACGGCTGCACTCAGTGCCCTGGCCCTGGAGAAAGACATAGAGGTTGGCAAAAGCTCAAGTCCTAAGTCAAAGGTGATGCCCTGAAAGGGCACAGGCAGCAGTGAGGAGGTCCTGCCAGCTGGGTCTTTGGGCCTTGGGAGGAGCCAGCAGCTGGTGGTGCAGACCCCAACCCCACCAGCATCTCCCCTGCCCTTTTTTTTTTTTTTTTTTTTTTTTTGGCAGTCCGCAGGCCTCTCACTGTTCCAGCCTCTCCCGTTGTGGAGCACAGGCTCCGGACGCACAGGCTCAGTGACCATGTCTCACAGGCCCAGCTGCTCCGCGGCATGTGGGATCTTCCCGGACCAGGGCACGAACCCGTGTCCCCTGCATCGGCAGGCGGACTCTCAACCGCTGCGCCACCAGGGAAGCCCTCCCTTGCCCATTTACCAAGCCCTGTGAGCTGCCTGCTGGGACCATAGGCCTGGCAGTGTTGGGGGCTGGGGAGGGAGGAGCCATGGTACAGAATGCAGTGACCTCCCAGGAGGAGCTCGCAGTGACCCCAGTTCACAGTATGATGCCAATGATGGAGCATTTCCTGGATTGGGGTGGGCAAGGAATGGAGGGCAGGGAAATGCAGACTTGGGCAGAGTGTCAGACATCAGGTGGGCCTAAGAGGGCGGGATGGGGAATAGAGGGAGAGGCTGGAAGCTCAGGCAGACCTCCGTGATGTTCTGCCTTGAGATGACTGTTGGGGTGGGGGGTGGGAGAGTCAGGCTGGCCGGCAGGGAGTCTGGGGCTACAGACCCTGGGCCACAGGAGGAAAGACGAAACCAGAGGGCTTCCTGCAAGAACCCCAGAAGCCTCTGGCCTTTCCTGGAATAACTAGAAAGAGAAGCAGACAGGCCCCAGGATCTTACTAACAGATGGCCCCAAAGGCTAGTCTTCCTCTTTCCTCTCTCATGAGGGGGTTGCCTGAGATGCTGGTAAGCACCCTGGGCTGAAAGTTGGGAGGCCTGGCTGCTAGTACATCCCTGCTTCCCAGAGCCTTCCCTTTCTGGGCCTCAGTGTTTCCACCTGTACAGATGATGAGGCAGGATAGAGCCACAGCTTTCAAACTTCTTCAGTTTAAAACACTTTCTTTAAGCAAAGTCTGATGTAGCAGCTCAACATGTAAAGCAGATGAAAATAGGGCCGCTCCAGGACTTCCCTGGCGGTCCAGTGGTTAAGACTCTGCACTTCCACTGCAGTGGCACGAGCTTGATCCCTTGTCAGGGAACTAAGATCCCACAGGCCGTGTGGTGTGGTCAAAAAAAGAAGAAGAAAATGGGGCTGCTCCAGCCTCCCTCCCCTCCCCAGAGTTTCCCCCAGAACCTCCATGGCAGCCGAAATCCCCTTTTAAAGATCACTGGGTTAGAGCAGTGGTCTCCAGACTGGACTATGTGTCAGCATCCCCTGGGAGGCTTGTTAAAATACAGCTTGTTGGGTCCGACACCTGAGTTTCTGATTCAGTACCTATGGGGTGGGGCCGAGAATTTGCCTTTCGAACAAGTTCTCAGATGATGTTGATGTTACTGGTCCAGGGGCCACACTTTGAGAACCACTGGGCTATATTATACCCATGCTCCTTTCTATGATTCATGCCCAATCATTCAGTATTTACATTAATCCAACTCAGATTTTGTAAAATATCCAAGCATGGGAGAGCACCTGGCCTTGTGCCTGGCACATAGTAGGCACTCAGTCAAAGCTGGTGGCATCGAATTCTAAATGCTCTGTCTACGAGTCTCTATAGGTTTAAAGCCATGCTAGTCACTGGTGAAGGGAGTGACAAAGGCATAAGCCTTTCCCTGAATGAGTTTACAGTCTGCTGTAGCCCCTTCACCCCCCGGTAAATAACTCCCCCGCTCATTCCACCAAGAGAGGTTATTCCGTGTTAAGCATTATCCTTGCCAGACATTCTCTTTTTTCCAGGTAAACTCCCTGGAAAAGGGGTGGCCATTTGGTCCCTGACCCCTCAGTGTTTCTCAGACGCTTTCCTGGGGTGTAATGAGCATAGGCTCTACCCTCTGTGAGTTCTTCCAGGGCAAGGACCTTACCTGTATCATTCTTCCCAGCATCTCCCGTGTCTCCTGGCCCAGTGCCTGGCACAGACTGGACACCTGATACAAGTTTGCTGAATAGAATTTAAAAAGCATGAGAGCCTCAGCTGGACGCAGCCCACACAGGCCACCAACCCCCATCTCAGGCTTGGCTCAGAATCTCCAATCCCAGCCTCTGGTCAAGGCTGCTCACTTGGGAACTTTGGAAGGGCATGTGTGGAGGGGTGGTTCCCCATTCACCTGGGATTGCTGCCCCGAAGGTTTTGCAAACTGGCTCCAGGAATGTATGGGACCTCCCGTTACCCACATCCTCCTTTTCAGGCTCACCACTTCCTTAAATAAATTGGCACTGACCCTGGTGACAAACCTGATCATTTCCCTTTGCTCCGTGATTGTGTTAAGTGACAGCCCAAGGCCTGTTCTGAAGAGTCAGCACATTCCTTGGGAGGCGGCAGTGGGAGCCCATCTGCTCCCTGAGAGGCTTCCTTTCCTTTATTGTGCTATTTTGGCGTCAGTGTCGCACTTGTCCAGGAGCACCTTCCAGCCAGGGGGGGAAGGGGAAAGGGTGGGGGGGGGAGTGCCCGTCTTCCTTCATTTCTCACTCATCTCCCTGGTTTCTCGGGAAATAAATCAACAATAATCATACTACGTGCCAGGCACTGCTCTAAGCTCTCTACACGTGTTCATGCAGTTAACCCTTACAACAGCCCTGTGAGGTATAAATCCTATCTCCATTTTCCAGATGGGGAAACTGAGGCAGAGAGGTGAAGTTACTTGCCCCAGGCCACTCAGTCTGCGCTAGAGTGAGGACTGGACCAGGCGGGTCTGGCTCTGGAAGCTGAGTTCTTCTTCTACTGCCTTGCAGGCTTTGGATTCTTGGGGCTCTGGATCTGCGCCCAGAGGTACCTGAGGCCATGGCCTCT
>NW_006776544.1:1633906-1634762 GCF_000442215.2 Lipotes vexillifer | reverse complement strand
TCTTTCCCTCTTCACTGTCTGTCAGCAGGACCTAAAGCCGCTTGCATTAAAAATGAAATTCTTAACAAACTTATAGTTACCAGGGGGTAAAGGGGGGAGGAGGGGTAAATTGGGAGATTGGGACTGACATATACACACTACTATACATAAAACAGATAACTAATAAGGACCTACTATATAGCACAGGGAACTCTACTCGGTACTGTGTAATGACCTATATGGGAAAAGAATCTAAAAAAGAGTGGATATATGTATATATATATAATTGATTCACCTTGCTGTCCACCTGAAACTCACACAACACTGTAAATCAACTATACCCCAATAAAGATTAATTTAAAAAAATGAAATTCTTTGCATAGCAAAAGCTGTTCCCCATCCCTTGCCAATGACCCACTCATTTAAGGCGTGAACTTCCAGATCCAGGCCAACAGGAGAATGTGGACTCTAGGGTTAGTTGCAAGAGGCTGATGTAATCATGCAAAACTGCTGCGGGGATCACTGTGTGCAGTTCTCTTTCTGCGCTGCCTCATTTGCCTCTCACAGGGACCCTAAAGTGGGCTGCATGGAGGAACTGGGGCTCAAAGGGCTCCCAGCCAACCACAGCCCTAGCCCTTGTGCACTTCATTGCTGCACAAGTTGCTAAATAGCTAGGTGGTCCTCAAAGGGTGTCAGGCATTGATTCATTCAATCCTGTATTGATTCACTCAATCCCAGGAAGCAGGTGCTATGATTACCCTGGCATCCCTATCTCACAGATGAAGCAGCTGAGGTATGGAGAGGTCAAGTAAACGTGCCCAAGGTCACAAGCCAGGAAAACGTAGATCTGGGCTTTGAACCCAGACTGTTGACGGAG